>NW_004798294.1:175625-185625 GCF_000002075.1 Aplysia californica | reverse complement strand
GTTGTTGCTACGCTCCTCAGCAACAGTCAATGCCGATTTACCATCGCAAGTGACCTTGCCAAAGGTCAACAAGTACGCATCCAGCTACAATCCCCTTATTTAAACGACTCTCAACCGTTGAGAAAACATTTGCTGACTGTAAGAAAAGGTAAGACAAGCAAATAGTCGAACATTTACTGAACGTAAGATGTTCAGATGTACTCAGCCCACATGTACTCGTACAATTATCCATTTGCAATTTCTTTAGCTACGGTTTCGGTTGAACGTTCTAGAGAAACTATTTTGTCAGCATTCAAATTCTAAATGTTGAAAAATAAAAAAAAACAGATACCTTGCAATTAAGCTATACTTTAAGGGGGGAGGGGGGGGCTACACCCCCGAAGTCAAAAATCGGCTAAAAATTATGGAATTTGAGTTGTAGGCATTTTTAGCTTCCTCAGCCTCTCCTACAACTATTTCATCGCATAAAGACCCCCCCAAAACCGTATTTTTCCCCATACCGGGCATGTTTGTTACAGCCATTTCCTCATAAAGTCAGTATTTTCTTTTTCTTTTATCTATACTTTTTTTTTAGTAACTTCATAATTTTTCCTCCAATCTTCATGAAACTTTCACAGAATGAAGAGAAGATGCAATACTAAAAATTTGTAAGTTAATTTTTTTACACATGGAATAGATTTTTGTTGATGGTGTCTGGAGTGTGGATTTTCTCGGATTTTTTTGCAAACTTGAATGCTGCCTCAGGAAAAAATTCATTAAAAATGTTCTAATTCGTTTAAGAAAAAAACAACAGAAAAAGTTTTAGATCTAATGTTTGTAAACACGCATTAAAAAAACCAATCAACTTCCATTAGCGATAAGTGCGGTATTCATTACGTAAGACATGTCAACAAAATTCAATATGGCCGCCGTATCCAGGGAAACGAAACTTTTTTTTTCAAATTTGATTGCGGATGTTCATACTCCTTACTATGCTTGTTATATGTGTGAAATTTGGTAAAATTCGGTCTAGTAATAAGCGAGATAGCCTTCAGGTGTAGCCCCCCCCCCCCTTAAAATGTCGCTTTCTGGACTTTAAGCAGCTTCATTCAGCACTTATATAAGAGCTTATTTATTTTGTGAGTGCTGTAACACTCTTAGTCAAATCACTTGTCAATGTTATTGATTCTCAGGTACATCTATTTATATAATCTTAGGCACTAGACCTAACTGTGTTGAATTGCCGTAAGAAAGTGAGTGTATATTATTCAGTCTTCAAGCTATTGATCAGCCTCACATAAAAGTCACATTTCACAGAAGAGATTTTTTTCATAAATTAATTGTCGTAAGTATCTTCATCAAAGTAAAGCGAAACTTACTCGTCCCCCTTCCCCTCACCACATTCCCTTCTCCTTGAACTGTCTCCAGTGTTACCCGGGGATGACGGAGACCCGCCGAAGAAGCTACCCATGATTTTTGGAGACAACTGGATTTCGGACCAGTGGATTTACTCCAGCTTCCCACTAGAGCTAGACCTTTCTTTTGGATCTAAACTATGGCAGTCTTTCAACGTCACGTTTGAAATAATTGATGAACGAAGTAAGCTTGTTTAGTGGCGTCGGTGGTCTTGTGGTCAGGCTACCGGGCCCGTAATTGTGAGAATCCGGGTTCGAGAGTTCGAGGGCTCAAGGGTTCGAGGATTCGAGGGCTCAAGGGTTTGAGGGTTCGAGGGCTCAAGGGTTTGAGGGTTCGAGGATTCGAGGGCTCAAGGGTTTGAGGGTTCGAGGGGTCGAGGGTTCGAGGCTAAGCTCGGTCGGACATTTACTGCGTCATTTAAAAAGCCACTTTACATTGATTTTCCTTCTAAGTTTGGTCCTATCTGAGATAGGCGTTAAATTCAGAGGTTCCGCCTCTTAAATAACTGTACAGCGTTGTATTACAAGCAGCTTTAAAGCAATACAAATTACAAAACTTTCGTATGCTTGTCATTTTAAGTGGTCAAAGTATTGCATATTTCTACATGATTTTATTCAGCAGGGTTTGTCTTGTGTGGAGAATCTGACACACCTCAACGTTCGTCTTTTTTGCTTTCCAACTTATTCTGGCCTTTCTGAGGTAGCACTACATCTCAAACGCAACAATTTTGTTCTCTTCTTTTCCTTTTGTCAAAGTCTTGGTCTCAGGCCCATATAAGAATATGGGGCGGGGGGAAGATGTAGTATTCCAGCATTTTTTTCCTGGAATTATGAAATAGATGCCTGGATTTCAATAGTTCTTGCAATTAGATGCATCTTGTTTTTGCAGTTGCTGTTCTTACGTTTATTTCTTTTTCACTTCTGCCATCGTCTGTGATTGTTGGCCATAGATATTTGAATTGGCGCACTTGCTCGATTCTCTTCCCATCTATTGTTGTGCCTGTTCGTGTAGATGTTGATATGATCATTGTTTTTGTTTTCTTGGCGTTCATGTCGAGGCCTGCCTTGCCCTTGTTCTCATTAAATTACAGTCACGAACATGCAATCATCAATTTTTTTACGTCAACATACCATTTACAGTCATCGACTTGCAATAACTTATTTTCATCAACTTACTTTCATCAACTTTTAATCATCAACCTACAGTCAAAAATTTACAATCATCAAGGTTCAATCTTTCTCTTTTAGTCATCAAACTGCAATCATCAAATTACAACTATCCACTTACAATAATCAACCTTCAATCATTCACTTTCAATCCTTAATTCACAACCATCCACTTACATTCACCGATCTCGCTCCTCATTGTAGTCCCCAAGTGTGGAAACACGGATCTGACAGCCACACGTGTACCACAACGAGTGACGTCACCATATTACCCTGACTTCTACCCCTCGTGAGTATCTTTACGCCATAGATTTGTACTCCCAGATAGACCACTGTCATGACTACCGGCATTTGTGGTGTAGTGGTTAAGCGCTTCACTGTTGCACGTAGAAGTACCGAGTTCGATTCCTGAGTGGGGAGAATAAAAAAAAAAGCAAGTATCAAAACCAATCTCATTATCATGATCAAATATTCGGCACCCCTCCATCTTTTTTGCCCTTCATTTAGCTTCAACTGTTCTGTAGAACAAGCCTATAAAGTATTTTTTCCAGGAGAGAGAAAAACATGTTTATTTTTTTTTTCACGAGTCAGAGGACCCGATAACAGCGACTCTATTTTTAAAAACAGGAAACAAAACTCGTCCCTGAACAGCGACTGCACATAGCCAAAACCTTATCTTGATGGTATTGATCATGGTATCGATGCAGCCCGCCGACGACAGAATTGTGTTTATAAGCTTATTAAATGCTACGTTCTTTCGTAAAAGTAATATCAAATTCGGAATCAGCATATTATCAAAATTACCGGAATTTCTTGAGGGTGACTCTTATTCTTGCTGGACTTAGAAGTACGCAAAAACTTAACACCTTTTTTGCAAAGCTCTTCCTCCATACTGAAGTTTTGCTTTTCAAATTTGTACACAACATTTAAAAGTCAAAAGGAATTTGACTAATATTCATTGTACATAAATCCAAAAAACAGTTTTGCTCCACACAGCGCGTGAAAAAAACCCATTTTCGGCTATGTCCCCCTTTTTGGAGCATGACGCACTAGTTCGCATTAGGCTTACCACTATAAGTCCCAACGATTGCACCATATTGTAAGCCACAGTAGTCTAACAAACCAACAAAAGTTTGCAGATAGTTTTTCTCATGTTTCCTACGCCTACTGAGATTATGGTTAAGATTAGTAAAGAGCAGAGAGCTTTTTTGTTTTGAACATAACCTCACCATCAACTCATTTTCTAAGTTTCGCACAAGGTACTGTTAAAATGCTCTAACAGCTAAGGCCTTCTTTGAATTTAAGGGTGGAAATGGCCATTCAGTTAGGACCTGTAGAGAATCAGAACTACACACACTGTTTACACCCCTCTAAACGTCACCAGGGTTCAGACTTCAGTCGACGACTCCCAAGAGACGTCTGTCTATAGACAATGTCTGCAGCAAGGACTTTCCTCCATCTAAACTATCTGCATTCTCAAGGCAGATCTTCATCTACAACTGTTTTACCATGTTCCTGTTGGCGAAGATAGCAATGTATTCATGATTCCCCGATATATGCACCTTTCAGGACATGTTAACTCCACTAATGCTGTCTATTGGGCAACCCCACCCCGCCCTATCATCCCTTGAAACAACACCATACTGTAAGCTGTACAGTGTGTGTGTGGCTTTGAGTACTCATGGTTGGGTAGATCCTTGCGTTTGGCCACCACTGAACATAACGAACGACGTTGTAAAATGCGTCGAGTCCAAAGGAAGACATATAGAGCACTGGTGCTCAGAATTCCAAAATTTTAAGAATTTGTTAAAGACTCTGTAGGAAAAAAGAAATGTTGTTTAACAAGGGGGGGGGGCTATACTTGAAGGCTATCTCGCTTATTAGGGGGCCAAATTTTACCATATTTCACACATATAACAAGCATGGTAAGGGATCTTAAAATCCAAAATCAAATTTGAGAAAAAGATTTGTTTCCATAGATACGGCGGCCATATTGGTTTTTGTTGACATGTCAACTGATTGATTTTTGCAATCATGTTAGCAATCATTAGATCTAAAAAATATTTGTTGTTTTTTTCCTAAACGAATTTGAAAATGTTGAATAAATCTTTCCGTGAGGTAGTAGTCAAATTTGAACAAAAATTCGTGAAATTCCACACTCCAGACTCCACCAACAAAAATCTATTCCATATATAAAAAATCCAACAAAACCTTTTAGTGTTATATCTTCTCTTCATTTTGTGAAAATGTCATGAAGATTGGATGAAAAATGATGAAGTTATTCAAAAAGGTAGAGAGAAAAATCGAGTTTTGAGAAAACGGCCAATAAAGAAAAATAAAACATTGAATTTATGAGGAAATGGTGGTGACAAACATGCCCGGTGAGAGGAGAAATAAGGCTTTTGGTGGTTCGTAAGCAATGAAATAGTTGTAGGAGAGACTGAGGAAGCTAAAAATGCTTACAACTCAAAATTCCATAATTTTGAGTATAATCGGGACTTTGAGGTGTAGCCCCCCCCCCTCCCACCCCCCACCCCCCCCCCCCCCCCCCACACCAGGTTACAGGGATAGAAAGATTAGGTTAATATATTTTTTAGGATTAGCTTAATAAGAAAAGGAAGAGAAAAAACAAACCAATCATTTTATGACTTTTGTTGCAAGACTTTTAAAGTTATGCATTTTGCGTTTATAGGTAAAGTGTCTTCAGTATGAATTTTATGTAAAACAAATTCCTTTTGAATGAATTATATCAGTTCCAAATTACAATAATATAGTACAAAGTTTTTACCAAGATTGCATCATGCTGCATTTTGTCAACTTCATAGAGGAAGGACAACTGTCAGTTATAACTAATCTTGTAATATTATTATAGCCTACCCCTAAAGTCAGGATTTTGGAGAAGCGAACTTTGACGCAGAATCCCTTTGAAGATTGGCGTCGTGAGGGATTAATCTTTGCTTGCAAATCTTAAAAATAATTATCGCAGCTGCAAACCGATTTCATTTTTGGAATCAGGGTATCAAATAAGCAACATGACTAGCGATTAACCTAATTTGATGCCATATATTTTTAACTTCAGCAGACTTTGTCTTTGAATTGTCAATTTTGAAATTGAAGTCATGTTTCAATGTCATCCACTGCGTTGTGTATCTGATGTCACAGCTGCAAGGCCTACACACTGCGCAGTCACTGTACAGTATACAGTTTGGCGATTTGGTCGAAAGGCACTGTTTTTCTTTTTATTGTGATGCAGGGGCCTACAGATTATCCCACGAATGTCTGTGGACGATAAGATTAGGTTAATATATTTTTTAGGATTAGGTTAATAAGAAAAGGAAGGGAAAAAACAAACCAATCATTTTATGACTTTCGTTGCAAGACTTTTAAAGTTATGCATTTTGCGTTTATAGGTAAAATGTCTTCAGTATGAATTTTATGTAAAACAAAGTCCAGAGACTACAGAAACAAAGTATTCATCAAGAAAGTGAGAACGAAAAACTTGTATCATTTTGCAAACAGTTTAATCAAGATGCAATTAAAAACTTTGAGATTTAAAAAAATGAATAAAAAGAACAATCTCTTAACAACATGTGTGAGGGAACATATTTTTGTTTTAAAGCAAGTCTTTTGTTCAATTAAGGTTTTTTCTTACGTTGAAAACCATGACGAAATGAGAGATATCTGATCTAGCTGTATTCGACACTGTAGGCGATTACGCCAAGATAAAGTGTAACAAAGAATTTTATCAAAATATTCGTCGCTGTTCCGCAGTAAAATATCGTCAGCAGTCGCTGTACCCTGTTGTAGCCACCATAAACATCAAGGCCTATAGATCTAGTTATATTTCGTCAGCGTCGTTAATTCTTAATAAAGTCGTTAACCGAAGTAAGACATCAAAGGGCATCACACGATATCATAATTTGGTTGTTTCGTCATTTCAGCCTCAGTTTTTAACCTTATTTTTTAAAAGATGTATGAAAAGTCATAGGTCTCATTTGGGCGATGAAATTCTTTTTTAATTCATACTGCTTCGAAACATGATTTAAACATTTTTGAAATTACCCTCACAATAGACAATTTAATCTGTTCCAACAGCCGCCATCCAAGACAATCACCTATACATTTCAAACTATCAATTCCCACTTTCCACTTGTTTTTTAAAGATATTTTTGTTATAATCATCATAATACAAATTTTATTATGAGTGCATTGTTTGTGATTTAGCTTACGTTTTCTATTGATTTTTCTTTCTTAAAATCTCTACCTCAGAATTGCTAAGTTCTATCTGAAATTTTTGGCCGTTCTGGGTTACTAAGACTATGGGATTAGAAATCATGATAATGATAACAATAATGATAATATTATTAATAACAATATAACAAAATAATAATAATACAAATAATAATAATGTTAATAATGATAATGATGATAATGATTATCAATAAAAAGATGATGATAATAATAATAGTAATAAAAATAATAATAATAACAATAATAATAAACAATAATAATAACAATAATAATAATAATAATAATAATAATAATAATAATAACAACAACAATAATAATAATATTAGTATACAAATAATAATGATAATAATAATGATAACAATGATCATCATCATCATCATCATCATCATCATCATCATCATCATCATCATCATCATCATCATCATCATCATCATCATCATCATCATCATCATCATCATCATCATCATCATCATCATCGTCGTCGATGGCATTTCTACAGCACAAATTTCCCGCTCAAAAGCAGGCTCTATGCGTTTTACAATCGGATTTAATATAAAAAATATGTAACTTTCATATTCATTCAGATTTTTCGGCACCGTATTCGTTACCCGAAATTCAAAAAGCCAGACAAGGACATGGACATTATGAAACATGCAAGTTCGTGTTATGATTCGTGTAAAATGATTTGAATGTGCGTAACGTTACCTTCTGTCTGCTTATCGAACCTAGAAATTTGGGACGACGTAAACGAGTTAATATCATTCGTTTATAATCTGTCCTCAACAATTATTGATGGCTGGAGGGGGGGGGGGGGGGGGGGGAGGGTTGGACAATTTTAATTGTGCTTTTGTCTCAATCGTTAATCCCATCCGTTTATTAATTCTAATGGCACTGTTCGAAACGTAACCTCTCTTAGGCATTTATCTTTTCTCTGGACAATGTGTGGCCGGTTTGGACAATTTTAACTGCTCTTTAATCTCAATCATTAACTTAACTCCGCGGGAATGGGTGTCAGTTTTGGACAATTAATTGTGAGGCAGCGTGGTAAAATCATGCGCTTACCAAAATAATTAGAAAGTAAAGAAACTGATACTTTTCCGCTGGTTTAGCAATTCTTATTCAAATATTGTTTATAGGCTCAACACCTTTTATGTGCATTTAAGAACCAATTTCAGTGTGGATTATATTGAAAAACTTTGGCTAAAGACACGACAAATGTAAATTGCCAGTTTCCTCCACGGGCTTTGAGGCTTTGTAAATAATAAAAGTTTGGCGGCCATTTTCTCACTAGTAATGCCTCTGAAACCAGGCGACCCTCACCTCATGTACATTTAATCTCAAATATATCGACATGTACTCAAGATAAATGGGTAGTTCTTTCATTGAAAGCAAGACAGATGAACAAGCTTTAAGGCGATACCAATACCTCCACATGCCCAAAAAGTACGAGCACCTGATTCCACCACGCTATGACACAATTTGCCTCAATCATAAATACTTACTTTTACTTTTTCATCCTCTGTTGTCGTTAAGCATCGAGGGGAAATGTAGTATTCTATGGTAATCCAGCTCCACAGCTCTTTCAATATTTGGGATATTATGATTTTTCCAGGTTTTCCTGGACTCCATCAATCCATCTTTTGCGTGGTCTACCTCTTTCTTTATAGCGTGAGTGCTGGGTGTTATATGCTCTCGAGGCTGACTGGTTAGGTGACATACGTAACAGGTGGCCAAACCATTTTATTCTCTGTCTTTCTATGAAATACAAGCAGAACTCAGTACCAATAGCTGATATTTCTTCTCAATCATTAATATCATCCATTTATATTATCAATTCTCAGAAACCTGACGTGCATTTGGAAAATACGGAAATCCAGTTCTGCCCTTATTAATGAACACATGGTCATAGAAGTGGAAGCTAATGAGCATAAGCCATGCCAAGGAACAGACGAAAGCCTGGTTATTTACCACTATTCAGGTCAGAGAAGTTGTTCTTGTTCTTGTTCTTGTTCAAATTACAATGCACAAATCTACTGTCAAGTATTCGCATTTGTATGAACTAAATGCGAAAGAAAACATAAACTATACCAGCTCACCTCGAATCTGACATACATTGTCCCCTAGAACTGATGAAAGCAAAGCTACTAATGAGGGCTCTCGTGGTCCAGAGTTTACGGTGTTCGCCTCTTATTCAATAGGTCCCGGGTTCGAATCCAGACAAAGACGGAAACATTTCTTCTCGATAAAACTCTCGGAGATCCTGTGTGCTAGCTGCGCCTGTTAAAGATCCCTTGGAGGTTCAAAATCGATAAGAGTAGGCTTCTGCCGCCACCCGGGAAAAATTCAAAATTAATTCCTACCAAACAAACAAAAAATGTTTATTGTGTCCCGTGCGCTCATTTGACCTTATGCAATTACAAGCGCCGTAAAACAAATATATAAAAAAGCTACTAGGGTATGTGATTAGTGGTTAGGTACTTAGCTTTCGCACGCAGAAGACCTGAATTCAATTCCCTAGAGGGAAGAATTTTTATCGAGGATAATAGCTTTCCTTTCGCTGGGATCCTGTATTCGTCACAGGCTGGGCGTACTGAATTTTCTAAATCATGTCCAGGATAGCGTCAAACACCTTACGATAGATTTGAAGGGGTTAAGTGAAAATCAGAGGAAGTGACATTAATCCTACCATAATTTGGCCTGTATTTCACTTTGTATTGACGGCCTCAGCATGGTTTTAAATTAAGTTGCCTTTTTAAAACGTTCAGCTTGTAAATAAATAAGTGGACTTGTCACTTGATCGATTTCACAGTGACATTCTAAAGGTGCTATTGTATGTTAAGGGTTGTTTTTCTTTTAAGACTTATCCTGTTGTTCACGTAACCCTTTATCCTCAAATAGATTAGATCAGAGTTTGTTTTTAAAAAAAAGAAATTTCTCTTTCCACAGATGATGCAACAATTTCAGATGTTTTAACTAACATTGGGTATTGCGGGTCCAGAAAGTTCTATCAGATGTACATGAATGGTTACCTCGAAGCAAGGCTTACATCATGGATATATACCGTCGGCCCTGGTTTTAGCTTTTCATATTTCACAATGGGTAATGGATGATACTACTACTACTACTACTACTACTACTACTACTACTACTACTACTACTACTACTACTACTACTACTACTACTACTAC
>NW_004798294.1:172976-175525 GCF_000002075.1 Aplysia californica | reverse complement strand
CAACAACTACTACTACTACTTCTACTACTACTCTGTGTGTGTGTGTGTGTGTGTGTGTGTGTGTGTGTGTGTGTGTGTGTGTGTGTGCGTGCGTAAGCGTGTGCGTGTATGCATTTATCATGCCGAGAGCGTTTTTGTGTGGAGATCAGTCTTTATCTTGTTTCAACTTGTTATCTTATCTCACTTTTCCCAAGAGAGGAACGAAACCTGCAAGCATGAGATCATCCTGTCGGGGAGCAACATGCCATACAGACTGTCGTACCAGATTTTGCCTCAGTATTTCACAGGGTGAGTACTGGGCGGTTGGAAGGGGGACCCCTGGTACTGGGAGGCCCTAGTTTATTTTTCCTCCTCTAATCTCTCTTTGTATTCCGCCCGCTTACATTATGACCTTATTGTGCTGCAAAACTTAAACGTATGATCTCTTTTGGACTCTGTTTTTTATGTTTGTCCTTTGTGTGTTTTATTGTGCGTCTGTGGGGAGGGGGGGGGGGTATGTAGACGTTTATACCATTCCATCCTTACATTAAATCAACAGGGGCTGAGAGGGATGCAACATACCAACAAAGAGACCGATGAACTCGACAAATTCTCCTCATTCGTAAACCAAACTTGGGTCCGCTATGTTCGACAGTGAAGGTCCTAACTACTACATCACAGGCGGCAGTGGTTTTTTTATTGTGTGGGTATCCTTTTTGAGCAAGACACATCGTCGCCTCAGAATCTCAGAGCTATATTTCTTCAGTAGCTAGTTTTTATTAAATTTGACCTCAAAGGCAGGGGCGAAGGCTGACTTGTTTGACAGGGTAATCAAAGTGAAACTGGATCAGATATGGCCTGTAGATATGACACAAGAATCTTACTCGAGGCGGCGACTCTGAGTTGTGAATGAAAACAAATCCGGAATTCATATTGTATGTTCAACTGCCAAAATAATCGGGAAAGTATCTTATTAAATATAAATTCCAACTAAAATTAAATTTAACTTTAGATGTGAATACATAAACACAAAGCAAAGAAGCAGAGACGTCAGTACTAGATCTATATGTTATAGATCTACCAGTGAATCTAACTCTTTGGTAGAACATGACAATTATCATTTTTAAAATTTTACATTTGCCTGTTTTTTTTAGCCTTTCGCGGCCCGGAGCTGGTGTCATAATCGAGGTCACGATCTGATTATAGGACGGTAAAAAGTCGAGGAAAAAAAGCAAGCACTTGCAACAGTGAAGAGATTGTTAGGAGTTAGTTCCCCTCACATTTGTGAGGTAGACTCGACCAGTGTTAGTTAGCTTACCTAATCAGTGCTTGAGATTGATTATAACTGTGACCCCAAAGGGGTGAACAGGGTATATGTGGCAATGAAACAGCTTAGACTGCTATGCACATGTTCCCTTCAACTCTATTGGTGGACATCTTCCAGCCTCACTTTAAGCTTACTTAATCAAAGCTTGCGACTGCTTATGGAGTGGCCCGAGAGGGGTGAGGAGGCTATTTCTGTGGCCGTGAAACCGTTTTGAATGTTAGGCATACTGTTCATTGTTGATTACGAACGTCTTTTGACATTTAATTTAAGAGGTTTACGTTTATGGATGAATTTGACAGCGACAATGTTTCAAAATTAGGAAGGGAAGCAGTGATTATTTGATTATATAGACGCTTCGCCCCTGCTCAAAGGTATTGCATTTGACCAAATGTCAAACAAAATCGAATGCAATTCCTTGAATACATTGGTAACAAACAATGATAATCTTACAATTTTGTTCGAGCAGATAGAACGTTTGGTTTCTGATATCAAGATCCTAATAACTTAAAACTGTCAAAAATGTCAGAACTTCGTAATTCTGAGGCAGCGACCTATCAGTAAGTAGTTCGACAGTGCCACTGGTAGTCGAAAGAGAGCTCTCGTGATCTAGAGGTACGGTGTTCGCCTCTCATTCCATAGGTTGTGGGTTTTCTTCTCTAAAACTTTCTCCTTTAACACCCTTTCCTGCTCTCTAAAGGCCCGGTTACACGTACCGATAAATTGTACAAAAACTGGGCGATCTTGCGATCATACGATAAATCTTTAGGTGTAACCACAAAATTGTACAAGATTTGGACGATTGAACGATGGTTTTGAGACTCGGTCGAGAAATCAAGCGCTGCTTGATATTTTGCGTGCGATCACGGTCACACTTGAGGGAGACGCGCTGTGACGTAGATTCACTTTGAAATTTGCCGCCGCGCAGAACTAAACTCAGGGCTGAAATTTTTAAAAATATTTATCGCAGGTAAAAACTGATTTCATATTCGGAATCAGCGTCTCAAAATAATGAATGTTGCTGGCGGAGAATCTGATTTGGTGCGTTATTATTTATGTTTTAGCAATGTTATTATTTAGTTCATCGTTAATGGTGAAGCTATGGATCAAGGTCTCTCGGTGCGTTGCACATCTGCAGTCAAGTCAAAGTCAAAGCTTCCAGTTCTACACACAACATGGTAAGCCTACAGTGTGGTCACCCTTTTCTAAAGTCACTTTGCGGCTATATCAAAATGTACAGGAAAGG
>NW_004798294.1:168481-170573 GCF_000002075.1 Aplysia californica | reverse complement strand
GTGTGAGTGTGCACCCGTTTTTGGTAAGAGTTTTTTCGAGTTGGCAACTGCACAAAGCCATATAATATGTGTGCGCGAGCGTGTGTGTTTATGTATGTGTGTGTATGTTTGTATGTGTGCATGTTTACGAGTGTGTATGTTTGTGTATTTGTATGTTTGTGTGTCTGTGTTCGTGTGTGTGTCTGTACGGACCTGTGCGTGCATGTGTAAATTAATGTTTGTGTTGTTAGTTGAATGTTTCAGTATGCATGAAATATGCCTTTACGTTAGCTGTTCATTAAAAAAAAATTGTATTGTGAAGTGGAATGGGCCCACAAGGAAATCTGAACTATAGAAGACATTATTTTAAAAAAATACAAAAGTCATGATTGTCTACAGAATTGATGTCTGTGGCGTAGAAGTTAGACCCAAATTCAATTAATGAGCGGGGAAATTTTTATCGAGTGTCTTTCTGCTAGGATGTTGTGTCCCTTTTATCCGACATAGGCCCACAACAGTGATGGTGGGTTTCCCATGGGTTGCGTTAAAAAAAATACCTCGTACTTTACGGTGAACTGGAAGCATCTTGGCGAGTAGTCAGGTGGTGGCAAGTGGCGAGTTAAGAATCGAGAACAGGAAAATAGGTGTATAGGCTAAGTGTATAGATCTAGATCTCCCAAGACTGGCAAGAGAACCTGCCTACAACTCGCTTGTTGAGCACATATCAAACTGTAGAACTAAAGAAACACACACACTCTCTAGCTCACTTTTCGCTTTCACTTTCAAATTAAATAGGTTTCGATAGATCAAAAAACATCCGGGTCGTCGGCATGTAAAACATGGATTTCATAGCGAATCAAATGTTGCAAATCAAAAACACGTCTTCCAGTCCCATTATGGCAGAAATGCAGAATTCGACGGGAATGGTATAATTATTTCAGAAAATGATTTAATGACACAGCGCTCATCAAGTTTCTAAAATAGCCCAACGCGGGACAATTCGCTAACGTTTGTGCAATGTGTATTTTTCCAAAACGATTGGCGTTGTCACAAAAAAGCTTTTGTGTGCAGAACGTTCGCCCAACTTTTTATCTATACATATTATATTTGTGATTGAAAGTTCGTCACTTTGGCTGCTAAAAACTTCCAAACCACTTAACTTTCGAATTTGACAAAATAAGTGGTAGTTTTTCTTTAGTTTCGTTTTGATCTAATATTGGGAAAGTCCGTCTTCTAAGACGCCATTTTAAAAAGTGAAATTTTCGTCCACTGACCGTGTGCACCTTTGAAATTCAGGAGTGAACAGCCACGAAAGCGGAATAGAGAATCAATCTATACAACAATAACAACAACAATAACAACAACAACAATAGCAACAACAGCATCAACCACATCAACAAAATCAAAAACAACAACAACAACAACAACAACATCAACCACGTAAACAAAAACAACAACAAAAACATCAACAAAAACAAAAACTACTACAACAACAGAAACAAAAACAACTACAACAGCAGCATCAACTACATTAAAAAAAATAACGACAACACAACAACAATAACAACAACAGCATCAACCACATCAGCAAAAACAAGAACAACCACATAAAAAACAACAACAACAAAAACAAGGGAGGCGTTGGCCCTGGCAAAGAGCTCGCTCTTCGGGGCTCCAAACATTTCGAAACAACAGCATGAACCACATCAACAAAAACACGAACAACCACAGCAACAACAACAACAACAACAACAACAACATCAACCACATCAACAACAACAACAACAACAACAATAACCACATCAACAACAACAGCAACACCAGCAACTACAACAACAACAACTTATCCTCAGGTGCACTGGGCACAGGATTGATGCTTCAGCGCGGTGCCATTAATAGAACAGACGATGTGTTGGTGAGCACGGAGACAGACATATTTGTGTTGCTGATGGCCCAACGCATCTCATTCAACGCTCCCGTCACAATATCTATGGACCTGGACACTGTCAAAAGTAAGAACTGTGGTTTGATCCTGATCTCGATGGTTCTCATTTTGTTTAATTTTTTCGTTTAGTTTTTTTTTAAATTGTTGTTGTTTCTTGGTTTGGGGGGG
>NW_004798294.1:159186-168381 GCF_000002075.1 Aplysia californica | reverse complement strand
GGGGGGGTGTCGGTGCACAAACACGCATACACACATGCAAACACAGCACACACATACGTGCACACAAAACACACACGAACTCACACACACACACACACACACACACACACACACACACACAAACACAAACACAAACACACACACACGCACACACACACACACACACACACACACACACACACACACACACAGATAAGTAGCCGGTAAGTGGTGAACTACAGTTCTATGCCAAAATATGAACTCTTTTCAGGTGAACGAAAACAACAACAACAACAACAACAACAACAACAACAACAGCAACAACAACAACAAAAACTAAACAAATCGGTTTTATTCTTTTAATAAAATGTTAATGTACCTACATTATGTTTCCTATATTACCTATTACAGCATTTGGAATTTGATTTGCCTTTAAATGCTGCTCGAACACATGAAACCGATAGCAGAGATTACGAGACGCAATTAAAAAATAATACTGTGCTTGCGCTCGTCTTGGAAGCGGAAAGTCCGGGTTCGAGCCTCGGTTCGGACATGGATTTTTTTTCGCCCCCTCCTGCCCACCCAGCAGTGATGAGTACCTGACTTCGAGTTGGGGAAGTAAAGGTGGCGTGGAAAGGAACTGGCTACCCTACCACAATATGCCGAAGGCCCAGGAAGTTGTCTCACTAACAAAGCAATCCCAAATGTCCGGATCAGATGCGTGAACAACTTTACTTTTTGTTTTACTGTGCTAAGTACACCTATAGTACATTCAATAATAGATTCCTTGTGCAATTTATTGCCAAATTCTTCAGCTATCCAACGTAAACTCTCCAGCTTTTGCGCAATGACTTGTAGGAATTTGTCCTATTAAATCAACGTTTTTGTAAACACCAGCTGATAACTGTACTTTAGAAAATTCCTTAACAAACGCAAATTAAAAATTGCAGTGGGTTGCTTCAGCAGTATTTTAAAAAGTTTATTGCTTGTACAACATCTTATTTAAAAGCAAATCTGTCTTTTTTTCTAATCACAGCATTCTGCTTATTTAATGTACGCTTTGAGAACCCTTAGTGTAAAAACGTGCTTACTATAAAAAAAATTTCTTGTAATAAGTTTTGTCACTAAAAGGTGTCTTTGATGGGCTATGACATAGATCATATGTGTATGGGAAAGCGGGAAATGCTGAAAACAATAATAAAACTACTACAACAACAACAACTACTACTACTACTACTACTACTACTACTACTACTACTACTACTACTACTACGACTACTGATAATAATAGTAGTAGTAGTAATAATAAAGAGCATTTATGCTGCACATTTCTGTTTTCTGAAAAATGCTTAATGCGCATTACATTTTTTAAAAAGACATCACATCTTAAAAATGAATCGACATTGTACGTAAAACACAGTATGTATATACATGTATTTTTAAAACATTCTATGAGAAAAACAGTCTTGCAGCGAGCTTGGCAATGCGTTCACACAAAAAAATACAACAATGCAATAAGAATTCACGAACTGTCAGAATAAAACTGAAACTTGAATAACTACAAATATTCATTAAAACATTCATGCTCTATCAATAGAAAGACATTTTCGTTCTCTCTCTCTCTCTCTCTCTCTCTCTCTCTCTCTCTCTCTCTCTCTCTCTGTGTCTCTCTCTCTCCCTCTCTTTCTCTCTCTCCTTCTCTCATTCTCACACGCTATTTCTTCAGTCTCACAGTCTGGCATGTATGGCTCTTTTCGTCTATGCAGAACGTCAATTTAACTTAAGATGATCTCAAGGTTTTCTTCATGCAGCTTCTTTCATGGCTAGTTCTTCTTATGTTTGAAGCGCATATTCTGTCGCAGTGCTTGCATGTCAGTGTCGTAGATCGAAGCTCTGTATTTCCGCTGTTTTCTTTCGTCGTTGGCGCTTCTCAGCCTGGTTGTTTCTAAGGCTGTTTTCTAGCATTTTAGTTATTTCCTTTATAATTTTCCTCCATGTTTTCCGGTCCTCAGCTATTTCTTCCCAGATGTTAAAATCTACTGCAAGCTTAGATAAGCTGTTTTTGCAGGTGTCTTTGTACCTCAATTTTGGTCTTCCTCTTTGTCTCTTTCAGTGGGCAAGTTCTCCATAGAGAAGTAACTTTGGAATTCGGTTGTCATCCATTCTCTTAACATGACCAAGCCATCTCAATCTTTTTAAACACAGGATAGTTGTCATGCTCTGGAGGTTTGCCTGTGCCAACACTTCAACATATTTGTAACCTTGTCACGCCACGAAATGCCTAAGATCTTGCGGCAGCTTCTGAGATGGAAAATGTCAAGGCGATTTTCTTGTCTGCTGTACAAGGTCCATGTTTCAGATCCATAAAGGAGTGTGCTGAGGACACATGCTTCGTAAATCTTGATCTTTGTTTTGATGGTTAATCTGTTGTTTTCCCATGCTCGTTTTGTCAGCCTTCCAAAAGTTGTTGCTACTTTCCCTATCCTGATGTTGATCTCATAATCAAGTGATGTTGTAGAGCTGATGGTAGACCCCAGGTAACAGAACTTGTCCACTATCTTAAGTTCTTTGTCATTCAGCCATATATGGCTCTGGTCTGCACCTTCTTGGGTAAGGATGACTGTTTTTTTAACACTGATGACCAAGCTAAAGACCCTACAGTCTGGCATACACATGCATATAACAGTTTATCATTATGAGATGTATGCATTTGTGAATAAGAAATACTTCAGCTGTTTTTGAAGATGTAAATTGTTGGCACACATCTTACTTTATATGGGAGTTCGTTCCATACATGGGGACCAAAGAACAAAAAGGAACGTTCGCCGTATATTTTGTAATTTTGTTTTGAAGTTTTAAGAATTAGATTGTCAGATTCTGATCTAAGGGCTCTGGGTGGATGATATAATTCCGGGAATTATTTTAGATAAAAAGGTGCAGTATCATTTATACATTTAGAACAGAAGACGGTAGTTTTGTATTAGATCATTTCTTTTACTGGCAGCCAGTGTAGTTCTTTCAGAATTGGTATTACGTCCTCTGATTTCTAATGTTTCATTACCAATTTTGCTGCTTGAGTACTTGTAACTTTGATAGTTTTTCGGCCGTCAAATAGGATAAAATAGCATTACAGTAATCTAGTTTTGATAAAATCAGAGTTGTTACTAATGTCTTGGCTGCTGCTTTAGTTAAATAATTTCTTACAATTGTTTAAAGCTGAAAATAGATACTTATGCTGAGTTGACTAATTAGGGAGAACATAGACATATCAAAATCCAACTGAACCGCTAGATTTTTAAGACATCTTTTTGAACAATCCCAGTTTCTGCATTATCGAGATTTATAGCATAAATTTATTGAGAAATGTTTTCTGAACTAGCCTAAATTGTAATGGGGGAAATATGATTAAATTAAAACAAACTAAATTAATTCAATCTGCTGCGAAAGAATGTCTGACGGTGATTCACCAGTTAAAGAGATACTTGAGGATAAGTTGCTTCACAAATGTTTTGTCTATAATCAGCTTGCCGACGAAGTTAAGTTTCTAGAACATAGTGACCTTGAACGCCCAGCTCACTGTGGAAGAAAAGAAGGCAGAGGAGGCAGAGATGAACCAAGAATAATATCTTGATTAGAGAGCAAATTGGCGAAGAGACCTGGCAATTCCCCTAAACAATCCAAGTACAATGTTGCTAGATGTGGAGGATTCAAACCAAAGGTCTTTTAAATTGTAGTCTGGCATGTTGGCTAAAAGAGCATCGTGCCCTCAAACATACGTAAATCATAAATTCAAACTATTTGTGTACTCACGCTGTAATTAAGAAGATACTCAAAATAATAGTAATATGGCCTGGATTTTATCGATGTGAGCGTTCAATACTTCCTGGAATATCGATTTTTACTGCCATTATGTAAAAACGCTTCTTTTTTATGGCGTCGGCTCACTAATGGTAAGGCTACCGGACTTACTGACTTCAACATAAGTTAAGGACCACACGCAAAGACTCTGAGTGGTCTTCTTGGGTTGACCTGCACGTGCTCGTTCTTGGACTGATCCAGAGGCAGACAATGATAGGGTGTGACACTGCAAGCTTTCTGGCAATTTCTCGGGCCCCAACTCTATCTTGCAGCCATGCCATATCCCTGGCTCCGTCAGTCTCTCAGTTTTCGTCTTGGTGGCACGCCGATGCGATACTGGATTTCGCGGAAACGGCGGCTTATATTGCCGCCAAAGTGAGCACAGTTAGAGACCGTACGTCCGTTTATGACATGCACCAGAAATTTCAACTGGAAAACACCCTTGGTGTCGCACCCAAGTGGATAAAAAAAAAGCAAATTTGGCTAAAATTCCGCGAGGATTTCCCTGCTGCACGTAGTGGTTTTGCCCCTTTAGGAAGCTTTGCAGTACGCATTGGTAACATATCAACATTTTCAATGCAAAACTTTTGGAAACATTCTCTGTTGTCTTTTTTCTCGTTAAAAAAAAAAAAATCAGGACTGTCTGTCATGGTGGTCCTTAACTTATGTTGAAGCCTGTATAATCGTGAGAGTACAGTTTTGGGTTCGAGGCCCAGCTCTTTCAAACGTTGTGTCCTTTGGCTAGGTAATATACACAAATTTCCCTACCTTAGGGCTATCATTAAATTCGGAGCCTCTGCTTCTTGAATTAATAACCTCCAATGATTGCAAGGGGTGTTGCGATTAAGCGCTTTACTATCACATACAGTGTTTAACTTACACAGTAGCACTTTTTAAAGTGAAATTTTACTGTTTCGCATTTTTTTTCTTTAACTTCTACAGTTTGACTTATGCATTGTTTTGTCTAACTTTGCTTAACATAAACAGTTTCCCTTTCTAAAAAACTATTTAAACTACTATAGGTTCACACTATTTTTCTTTGACTTATACACTTGTGCATTTTTTCCTGTAACTTGTAGTCTCGCTTGTCCCCCCTTTAACTTATTCAGTTTCACTTTTTAAAAACTTATACGCTTTAAACATACAGTTTTACTTTGCTTTGTGTGTGTGTGGGTTTTTTTTTTCTTACTTTCGTGTTCTTTTCTTTTACTTATAGAGTTTCATTTTTTTCTCTTTAACTTATGCAGTTTTCTATTGTTTCGCTTTTCTTTTTCAGTTACGGGCTGTGACGGCACGAGGCAGACTGTGGAGGTTACTGGGGACAGCCAGTACTGGACGTCATTGGACTACCCCAACCTGTACAAAAGGTCATAACCCATATCTTTTGTAGCTTTTTAAAAATCGTATTTAATTATTTATTTATTTATTTTTTTATTTTTTTATTTATTTATTTATTTTTGATAATAGTGTTTCGGCGCTCCCAACTGCAGAAGGTCATGAGCGCACCGGATCCATTAAACGTTTTTTCAGTTGGTAGGAAATTTTGAATTTTGGCGGCCGATGCCTACTCTTATCGATTTTGAACCACCATGGGATCTTTGAGGTGCGCAACTTGCACATGGGACCTCCGAGATTTTTTGCCATTTTCCGAGAAGTCTAGGTGTAGATCTTATACCGACCATAATATCAGGGGTGTAGCTGTAAGAAAGCAGTAAGAAGGAGCCAATGAGTATCATAGAAGGGCTGTAGAAAGAGTCAGGAGCTCATTTGAGAGGGCAATGGAGGTAAGGGGGTGGGGGGTGAGGGTAGCAGAAAGTGCAGACTAAAGAAGACGACATAATATCATTGCTAGAGAGCAGGAAAGGATGTGGAAGGAGAAAATTTTAGAGAAGAATATTTTTCACAGCTATCCTGATTCGAACCCGGGACCTTATGAATGAGAGACGAACACTTTAACCTCTAGACCACGAGAGCTCCACATCTGTGGTGTAGAGGTTAGGTACATTGCTGTCGCATGTAGGAGACCCGAGTTAGATTCCCGAGTGCGGAAAATTTTTATTGAGTATCTCGGACTTTTTGCTGAGAGAGCACGAGGCAGGGGAAGGCCACGGGAAACATGGAGGAGATGTGGGGAAAGGGACATGAGAGAGATGAAACTCATTTGAAAGAGCTTGAATGGACTGTCCAGGACTGTGATTAATGGAAGGATGGAGCTTGTATGTGGTCTATACCCTGGCAGGGTGAAAGACATTGATGAATATGATCTCGGACTTTCAACTGAGACGTTGTATCCCTCTCAGCCTCAGCTCTTGTCCTGATGTATGTTATCTTATCTTCATGTTGCCTCTTCTTGTCTTGTCTTGTCTTGTCTTGTCTTGTCTGATCTTATCTTCCTCTGTTCTCCCCTTCAGTGACGTGGCCTGTGTGTGGAATCTTCACGCGTCGAATTCCAAGTACATCAAGATAGAGGTTGCTGACCTGAAGCTTAGCGGCTCAGCAGTTTCTGGGAACTGTCTATCGTTCACGAACAGTGAGTTGTTGTTATTGTTATTGTTGTGGTTATTATTGTTGTTGTCGTTGTTATTGTTGTTGTAGCTGCTATTCTTGTTGTCTGTTTTGTGTTTGTTTGTTTTGTTGTTGTTGTTGTTGTTGTTGTTGTCATTATCATAATTGTTATTATTATCGTTATTATCATTATTATTATTATTATTATTACTACTATTATTATTATTATTATTATTGCTGTTGTTGTTGTTGTTGTTGTTGTTGTTGTTGTTGTTGTTGTTGCTGTTGTCATCGTCGTCGTCGTCGTGGTTGATGTTGTTGTAGTTGTTATTATTATTGTTTTTTAAGGAAATTGGGGGGGGGGGGGGGGTACTTTTTTAAAGCTATTATTATTTGTGTTGCAACATGGTGGAATGAGACGTTCGTCAACGTTTGGGCATGTGGATTATTGAGAAAGATATTAAAATTCATTCATTTGTTTTTGCTTCTATAATGCAGTATAAAATTCGTGGTGCAAAGTAACCTCAAATATCTCTTTAACGGGTGAATTAATGTCATCCATACTTTGCATAGCCGTTTGTATCGATTTGTCTTAACTAAATCATATTTTTCTAGAACAATTGAGACTAGATAAAACAACTTTGCTTCCTAAATTTGGATACAATACATGAAATCTCTGTCATACGTAAAATGGTATTGTTCACAGCACTTCCCGCATCTCACACACATTTTGATTGGGAGTGTCTAGGTACTCCAATTGGGGTCTATGTAGTCATGGTGTCTAGGTGGACCCCAAAAATGTTGGATTGTGATTGGCTCGCTGAGCGAGCGGTAGTTTATATTGGTTACAATGCAAGGCTGCTAGGCCTACTTATTGATAATCTCGGGTAGTATGTCTATCTAGTGTTACTATAATTAATTTATTTTAGCCTAGGAAGAGAGAGAGAGTGAGAGAGAGAGAGAGAGAGAGAGAGAGAGAGAGAGAGAGAGAGAGAGAGAGTATTTAATGAATAAACGTATCTAGATCTAGATCTAGATTTTGTTATGTACCCAGCCAAGAGTGTGCAGTGCGGTCTAGATTTAGATTCTAGATTCCTAGATCTCTAAATTTCTAAACCTAGACTCTAGTGGTGACCTGGTGGGCGAATGACCGAAGAGCGACTCTTGACTACTCGTCTGTGAATTGGCAAAGACACGCTAGGCCTATCATGCAACTTGATTCACAGGTCTACTATCATAATTATCAACAGTAGGCCTACTTGCTACTGTAGGCCTGGAGTCTACTAGATCTAGTTTCAAATGGCTTCTTTTTCGGTGCACGGTTTCGGCACTCCTGTACAGTTGCGGTCCCGTTCGTTTACATGACTGCCATTGTGGGAGTGAATCTAGATTTCTAGCTAGACCTAGAATCTAGATCTAGATATCTAGATCTAGATTCTAGGTCTAGATATAGATCTAAAATCTAGATCTAGATCATCTAGATCTAGAGATCTCTAGATTTTAGATTCTAGATAGACAACATATTCTATCTCTAGATCTAGATTAGATCTTGAAATAGATCTAGATCTAGATCTAGATTCTAGATCAAGATGTAGATCTAGATGTAGATTTCTAGACCTAGATTAGATGTAATCTTAATTCAGTATAGATTTAAATACGAAACATGTAAGAATTAATGTACTACAGGGGCACTTAGATCTAGGCCTAGATCTAGATTAGTGTGATTTAGTGCAAACGGGACCTCAATGGTAGGCCTACAGGAGTGCCACTGTTTCTTAACTTCAGTTCATGATGATGGATTCTGACATTGGGGAACAGCTTGCTGTGTAGATAATCTAGATTCTAGTCAACAGATAGGCTGCCCGGTACTGGACTCTGGCAGTGGCAGTTTTAACTTTTCAAACGCTGACTGCATGGGGTTTTTGTTGTTGTTGTTGTTGTTTTTTGTTTTTTTTTGGGGGGGGGGGCAGTAGCTTTGTTTTAAAATGTTGTTTGGTGTTTAGTTTCTTTTAAAAAAAACAATGTGTTCTAAAGCCCCCATCGACACATTATTAACTATGTTTCTTTTGCTCAATCAAAGAATCTTGAATAGCTTCAAACAGTCTCACAGCTTCTGCCCAAGCATACAAGTAGCTGGAACTTGGCTTTACAAGCCCTTCATTTTTGTGGGGCATGTCATGTAGATCTAGATCTAGGTCTTTCTTTTTCTCAAAGCCTTACACTTGTCACATATAACTGGAGACACTTTCCTAAGCAAGTACCCATTGATGTATTTGACAACTTTTTCAAACTGCACCAGGTACTCTACTTTCAGTGACTTGATGAGGTTAGTCATTGGTGGCTGCTCCTCTTTTTGGACTTCATATTCTAAGAGCACATATAGGTGGTGCAATGTTTGAGTATAGGCTACTACATTTACCTGGAAGCAAAACTGAAAGGAAGTGATCAATGTCATCTTGACAGTTCACCAGGACTGATCAGAGGACTTTATTTTCCATTGTTAGGCGAAAAGTATGTGCAAAAATCTTGGAGGTGGGGGCAGGATTTTCTATGTGACTGCTTTTTCCTTTGATACCTATAAAAAGGTTTTCAACACATAACAGTCCTGATTTAACATGTTGCTGAATAATACTAAACATCACCCTTTCAGTTTCCTTTACCAGAATCAAAAGGGCTTGAATTATTTGTATTTGAATGTGGGATGAAGTTGGTTTGAGTTTGATACAATGCTTGTAAATTGCAGATGACTTGTTTGTATTTGTAGTAGTAGTAGTAGTAGTAGTAGTAGTAGTAGTAGTAGTAGTGGTAGTAGTAGTAGTAGTAGTAGTAGTAGTAGTAGTAGTAGTAGTAGTA
>NW_004798294.1:155073-158254 GCF_000002075.1 Aplysia californica | reverse complement strand
TATATATACGGCAGCATGGTGATGTCAGACACTTGTCAAAAAAATCGTCAAAAAGAAACTTGAAAATGTAATCACCTTATCGTCGTGTTAAAGCCTCGCATTACCTACTCATTCAGAGTGCCAATTTGAAGATAAATAAATTCTGCATTATCTGACTCATGAATACCTCATCTATGTTAAGAGACGCCCGAGATTTAAAATTGACCTGAAAAAATCAGGTTTGTCAAAATTGTGCGAAATCAATTGTCTTCGCTCGTGCATTGAGGAGCTTCAATATTGAAAGAATGGACATACATTATATATTCAATGAATGGATAATTTTGTACTGCAATAAAAAGCATTCTATTTTGATATTTTTGTCATAATAGTTTCAAACAAAATGGAAAACCGAGCAATCACAATTACCATGCAAATCTTGAACTAAGCACTAAATGTGGTTATTTGTATTTTGCTTAGGAGCCATTAATTTTGTGTAGTGCAGGAACACTTTGGGCATCGACCCTATTAAATGTTGGACATAATTATCAATAATTTCATCCAAATTGTCGCAGAGAGTTGCAGACAAGGTATCTGAATTGGGAACAAAGTCGCCTTTCTTCTGCTGCTGTCTCATGGTATTTCACTCTTCACATACGTGTAGGATTCGTATCGGGGCTATTTACTGGTGACCACTCCAACGTTGACTTAATTTGTTTTTCCAAGAATTATCTATTGTTATATGCCCTGTGAGAAAGTTATTTGTTATGCATGGAGATGTCTACTTGAATGACACAATGACGAAAATTTGGGTAAGACCTGACGTTTCAGCACTTGCGCGATGTAGTATACTAAACCAAGCTATCCGGTGATTCTCATGAGGGTGGTTTTGTTAATTCCACACCAGACCACTCAAACCCTTGGCAGTTTCATGGCTTCTCTTTCTCACTGACAGATGATTATGTCCAAAATCTAACACAATCCATGTGCAAAAATGGTTTCGTTCTCGACACGAAACCATTAGCTCCTACTCCTAAATAATAACAAAATTGATACTTATGAGCACATGTTATGGTTTTGTTCAGGTTTTGTGTGGTTGTGGTTACTGCTCTGTTCTCCAATCTGTTTGAAAATATGTTCAAAAGATGCTGGTCATTCCAGAAACAGTAATATTATTCTCTTTTTATTTGATATTTAATATATGTCCAATCCACCAATGTTGATGATCTTCAATATTAGCACGAACACACTTTTGCATTTCTTTGATTTCGCACAAATTTGCAAAGCCTTTTTTTTTTTAAAAATTAAGGTCAATTTTGAGTGACCATATCTCGGGCGTCTCTCAACATGAACGAAATATTAATGTGGCAAATGGTGCAGAATTTTTTCAGCTTTAAATAGGTATGCTGCTTGAGGGGGAGGTGCAAGGCTTTAATACGATGATTTGGGTGATTACATTTGTAAAGTTTCTTTTGGACGACGCTATTTTATATTATATGCATCGGCCCTGAAAGTGAAAGAAAGTTCTTTGTTAAGCATGGAGATGTCTACTTGAATAATAATAATAATAATAATAATAATAATAATTATATATATATATATATATATATATATATATATAAAATGTGCATATATATATATATATATATATATATATATATATATATATATATATATATGTATATATATTATATTTATATACACCATATATATAAATATACATATAAATATATATATATATATATATATATATATTTATATATATATATATATATATATATATATATATATATATATATATATATATATATATATATATGATGATGATGTTCGTCCTTCGCTGGCGAAGATGACCTTGACTTCACATCGCTGGAGGGGTGGGGTGTGTGCGTAGATGGCTGATCAGGCCGATCTTCGCACGGAAATGTCTGTCGCAGTGGGGGCAGGGGATATTTGGGGCTGAATTAGGCTGGAAGGTAGGGCTCTCTCGGTCTTTTCTCAGCTGCCGTCTCCATTCTTTCTTTCGGACGCGACTTTCTTCGAATTTCGCCACACTTGATCTTATTAAGGAGCGCCAAACGGTGCGGTCGCGAGCAGCTTCTTCCCAGGTGGTATGGGGAATGTCACAACTTTTCAGGGATGCTTTCAGAGCATCTTTGAAGCGTTTCTTTTGTCCGGCGAGAGAGCGTTTGCCTTGGGTCAGTTCACCGTAGAGTAGCCTCTTTGGGAGGCGAGAGTCGTCCATGCGGTGAACGTGGCCGGCCCATCGGAGCTGAGAGCGCCGTAGGATAGCGTAAATGCTCTCCGTCTGGACCCGCTGTAGTTCCTCAGTGTCTGGGACTCTGTCTTGCCACTTGATACGAAGCAGTGTCCTGAGGCATCTCATGTGGAAGGCATTGAGCTGCTTGGCATGCCGGCTGTACGCTGTCCACGTTTCGCAGGCGTAGAGCAGGGATGGCAGAACTACTGCTTTGTACACTTTGAGCTTGGTGTTAAGGCTCAGTCCTCTTCGCTCCCAGACCTTGTCTTTCAGTCTACCGAAGGCTGAACTGGCTCTAGCAGTTCTGCAGGCCACTTCCTCATCGATATTGACCGAACGATAGAGGGTGCTGCCAAGGTAGACAAACTTATCTGCCACTGCCAGTCTCTGGTAGTAGATGGTGCAATGGGGCTCTTCGTAAGGAGTCGATGGGGCTGGCTGGTACAGAACTTCGGTCTTCTTTGTGGAGATAATGAGGCCAAAATTTTCGCAGGCTTTAGAAAAACGGTCCAGGCTTCCCTGCATGTCTGACAGAGTACTGGTATTCAGCGCGCAGTCGTCCGCAAAGAGGAAATCGCGGGTTATGCCTGCATGGACTTTAGTCCTCGCCTGCAGCCTCCGAAGGTTGAAGAGTTTTCCATCAGTGCGGTAGCGAAAACCGACACCGATATCTCCGTCGTGGTAGGCGTCGGTCAGCATAGCTGAAAACATCATGCTGAACAGAGTGGGGGCCAGCACGCAGCCCTGCTTCACTCCATTAGTGACGGGGAAAGGCTGGGAGTACACGCCATCGTCTTGCACTCTTGCTGTCATGCCAACGTGGAACTGTTGGACCACCACGACGAACTTTGCGGGGCCGAACTTTGCCATGATCTTCCACAGCCCTTTGCGACAGACAGTATCAAATGCTTTCGTCAGATCCACAAATGTGGAGTAGAGTCCAAG
>NW_004798294.1:145034-154334 GCF_000002075.1 Aplysia californica | reverse complement strand
GTAGTAGTAGTAGTAGTAGTAGTAGTAGTAGTAGTAGTAGTAGTAGTAGTAGTCGTAGTAGTCGTAGTAGTCGTAGTAGTAGTAGTAGTTGTTGTTGTTGTTGTTGTTGTTATCATCATCATTAGTATGATTATTATTATCATTATTATTGCTATTTTTATTGCTATTATTATTATTATCATTACTCCTATTATTCACAGCCTTCAACACAGATTGGTATTCAGAACACAAGACAGCAACAATCAGCGCGTCTCTAGCAGGTGTCAGTGTCATATTTTTTATCATTGGTGCCATTTGCAGAGCTCAAAGCAAAAAAAAAGGGTAAGTTCTGAAACCCACCCCCCTCCCTAATTCCTCCCTCACCCCATCCCCTCAGCGCACCCCGCCACAATTCCCCACCTGCCCCCACCCTCTGTCCCCAACCCCATTCCTCGGAGCTACCTTGGTGTTCTGTAGTGCCAGAAAGGAGGTAAATTTATGTCCATTCAAAAACATATTTCTATGTGGATAAAAAAAACCAACAAATTTTCCCCAAAATCAAATTAAAATGTAATTCTGTAGTCTCTTGCAACTCTCAGGCTTTGGGAATCACCAAATTTTGGCGGTCTTTTACTTACTCACTTCTGTCCCTGGCCACGCCTTCCAATTTCGGCAAATCCAGGCCCTGGATGATTGCCTCATCCCATATTGTGCGTCTATAGCTTCCAGTTGGTCTTCCTCGTTTTCTTTTTCAAGTTGAGTTCCAATACCATGTCTGACAGGGTAGACTTGTTCTTTTTTTTACCTTCTTATGTTTGTGTTGACATCTTCAATTCCACCTCTTTCCAATACTTCATTATTTTACTCGCTTATTTTCAGTCGACACCAAATAACTTCAATGTTTTCCATTCACACATTATTATCTTTACATCTATTCAAGACAGATAAGCGCCGTATTTTCCCCATCAAAAGCAATACAAAGGAACAAACTTTAGGATGATACCAATAACGCAATATGCCTAAAAAAAACAACTGATGAGCGCCTGCTTCTACCATATTATCTTTACTATATAATTATTCAAATTGAATTTGACGCCCCGTTTTCTTTCCAGGAATCCACTTGCGCAAACCAACGCAAATACTGTGGAGGGAAACTACAACTCCAATCTGGCGGGAAATTACAACACTGCGTATGGGTTAGCCGATAAGAGGTTAGTGTATAATTTTATTGTTTGTGTTTCTACTTCCTCCATCAGCCCAATTCAGATTTTTGAATTACTTTATGAGGCGGGCTTCTGCCCTGCCTATCAGGACCAGCCCTGGCTGAGAGAGATACTATATCTCCGCAGCCATACGAAGATACTCGAGTTAGCTTTAATTGTATTCCCACTGGAATCGAGACCCGGTCTCCTGCATGAGAAGGACGATGAAGTACCTACTCGCTACACCGCAGACACTGTTAACACGTTTGAGAAAATGTCTTTTTTGTTACTAGAATGTATATGTATTCTAGGGGGGGGGGGGAGGGGGGGGGGTTTCCTTTAATTTTTTTGCTTTTGATAAGTTGTTCTTTTTGAGTAAAGAGAAGCACATGAATCCCGTACCGCCGTTTGTACACCATTGCACTCAGAAAAACCAAGTTCGAAAGTTTTCTCTCTCTATCTTTCTCTCTCTCTCTCTCTCTTTCTCTCTCTCTCTCTCTCTCTCTCTCTCTCTCTCTCTCTCTCTCTCTCTCTCTCTCTCTCTCTCTTTTTTTTCTCTCTCTCTATCTCTCTATCTCTCTATCTCTCTATCTCTCTGTCCTCTCTGTCTCTCTCTCTCTATCTATCTATCTATCTATCTATCTATCTATCTATCTATCTATCTATCTATCTATCTATCTATCTATCTATCTGTCTATCTATCCATATCTCTATACATCTTTCTTTCTTTCTCTCTCTCTCTCCCTATCCTTCTTTCTTCAGGTCTCCGTCGTGGATATTACGACACATATAATTTAAGTCTATTGCAAGGACAGACGGAGGGGAATGATGTCTGGGACCCTTCCTGCTATTTTTTCTGTTCTTTTGTTTTCTTTGTTTTGTATGTGTTTTTTATTTGTATTGGTTTATTCTATTTTTTGGAGTGTTCTTTTTGTACCATTAATATTATTATTACTACTATCATTACTATTATTACTATTGTTATTATTATTTTATTATTATTGTTATTATTATTATAATAATAATAATAATAATAATAATAATAATTATTATTATTATTATTATTGTTTTTATTATGATAAATATCATTATTACTATAAAAATTAAGCATTTGATTTGGCATTTTTCCTCTCAGCAGCAAACTACTTGTATAGTAGAAGTTGTCTGAGACGGACACCCACGGTCTAAGAAAAGAGTGGCCGTCTTAGACAGGTGTTTGTATTACACAGAGTTATTATACTGTGAAAAAAAAAGACTCAAAGAGAAATGGACAGTAGCGGTTTGTATGGTACTTGTCTTATACCAGTGTCTGTTAGAGCAGGTGCCTCTGTGAGTTCAGTCGCTATCTCAGGATTCCATAATTCTAGTTGACATTTTTTGGCCGTTTGTTAAGTTACCGAGACCATGGGGTGGGAAACCAACCTGCTCTATCAAAATCGTAAGATTGCTCGGAGTCGTCATCAAGATATTATTCAAACAAATTGCTTTGGAAAAAACTTGACACAGTATTGTGAGACTCAAAATTGTTTAAGTCATATTACTCAAAACCAAGTACTAAGCAGATAGAACTTCGAACTTCTGAGGTCGCGCAATGTCAGCTTAAATTAACTCAGCATTATTATACAATTATTTGTATATATTAACATAGCATTGTTATACAATTATTATACATTAACTTAACATTACTATACCATTATTAAACATTGACTTAACATTGTTATACAATTATTATACATCAACTTAACAATGCTATACAATTTTCATACATTAACTTAACTTTTTAATACACATTATCTCTCCACAGCGCAAATCCGACTGCGGCCCCTCCTCCGGCCTACTCAGAAGTTGTGAAATCGTGAGCGCACCGAACAGCACTAGTGTCTCTGCGGCCTTGTGTGTGGAGGGACGCCTGCGGGGATGGGGACCTGGCGGCGGAGACCATAGACTTGCATTGTGATAATAATATTCTAGACCGTACACTCTGACGTAATTCCGGTTCATCGATGAGTGCAAAATTGGGCTCTGTTATTTTGGAGCCAATAAATAAAAAAGCGTGGGGGGTTGCTTGCCCATTCTGCTATATACATCAATAAAATGTTATTTACCTATTTATTGATTGATTGATAGCAAAACTGTTTTTTTGGTTTTTTTGGTTTTTGGCCCTTCATTTCCATGCCCTTGGTGCACACTACATTGCGGTAAAAAATTCGAGGCTATTTCCTAAACTATTGTACATAGACTATCCAGCTTTTGCAAAAACACGTGTATCAATTGTCTTCACAGTAATAAAGTAATAACAGACCAATATATTTGTAAGCGCGTGTTAGCTGTATTCTAATTTAAAAAAATACTCCTTGATAAATACCCCAAAAAAATCCAAGTGGGTGCTTTCTACATATTTTAAAAAGGTTTAAAAAGGGCAATATCACTTTTAAAAGAAAGTCTGTCATTTTTAAAAAAAATCACGACATTGTGCTTATTGAAGGCATGTTTTTGAGAACCTCTAGTGCAAAACTTGTGATCACTACAAAGTTTTGACACTAAAAGTGTCGTTGGTGAGCTGTGACGTAGACCACATATGTACGCAATAAATGTGTATGAGAAGCGGGAAGTGCTGTGAATAATTTCACTCTCCGCATGGAGGAGATTTATAATATTTTATATAAAATTATGAAGAAAAGTTATTTATTCTAGCCCCAAGTATTGCAGAAAATTATGATTAAATTAAGACAAATTAATACAAACTGATTTGCAAAGTAGGGGTGACCTGACAAAGAGATATTTGGGGATACGTTGTGCCACGAATTTTTGACCGCACTATACTGCAGACACTTTTTACATTATGAATAAAGATTAGAGAGCGGCGGCCATGGCGGGTCTCGGTCTAGGATATTACACATAAATCAAGTCTATTGTGGAGACAGACAGAAAAGTTACGTTTGGAACCTTTCTTGATATTTTTTTCTTTCCTTTTCATTTCATTTGTGTGGGTACGTCGTGTGGGTGGTGGAGGAGGGGGGGGGGGGCGTGGGTTTTGTTTGATGTGTTTTTGGTTTTTGGTTTTTTTTAAAGGTTTTTTTTTCTTTGGTGAGGGGGGGGGGGGGGTGGGGGGTTGAGGGGGGGGGGGCCGTTCAAATTTGGAATTTTTTTGTTTAGGGGTAATTTTGTGGTGGGGGATTGGTTTTAAAACTATTCCCCCGTTTTTAGTTTAACTCAAACTTTGAGAAAATAACAGTTTCGACCCCCCCTTTGTCCTTTGCCTATTTGATTGCTTTGTTTGTTTTGTTTTGTTTTCGCTTTTCTCTTTGGTTTTTGCTTTTTTGTTATTCATTGTTATTGTATTTTTCTTTGGGGGAGGGGGTGGCTGGGGGAACACAATTTGCTGTTTTGCTTTATACTTTAATTTTTTTAAAAATTATCTTTGCTTCTTCAAGATAGTACGGGTAATTGATATACATAGAGCTTTCTGTTGAGCACGAATTTGCGCAATAAAATGCTTTCTATTCCTATTATTGTTTTTATTGTTATTATTGTTATTGTTTTATTATTATTATTACTATTATTATTATTATTATTATTATGATCAACATCATCATCATCATTATCATCATCTTCATTATTTTTATTATTATTATTATTATTATTATTATTATTATTATTATTATTATTATTATATTGTCGTCATCATTATTATTATTGTTATTATTATCGTCATCATTATTATTATTGTTATTTTTATTATTATTACTATTACTGTTATTTATTTATTATTGTCTGTTTGTTTGGTTAGAGAGAACTTCATCGACACAATAACGTTCATAATTTGTGGAAAATAAAACAACCCATGGAGAAAACGGAGAGAAGGAAAGAAGGGAGTTTAGTGGCGTCCACCAGTCACCCGCATGATTACAAAGTCTTGATTACACTAAAATTAATAGCTTTATAGTGCGGTCAAAAATTCCTGGCGCAACTTATCCCCATATATCTCTTTAACTTGTGAACCAAAGTCACCCATACTTTGCACAGCAGTTTGTATCAATTTGTCTTAACTTAATAATATTTTTCAACAACAATTGAGGCTCGATTGAAAAACCTTTCTTCATAAATTTATATAAAATCTCCATCATGCGGAAAATGTGATTGTTCACGCACTTCCCGCTTCTGGCACACATTTTGCCTACGCATGTGGCCTACGTCACAGCTCTCCAATGACACTTATTAGTGGCAAAACGTTTTACAAAAAATAGTTTTATAATAATGCGATGAGAAGAAAAAAACAGACTTCCTTTTAAAAGCGATATTGCCCGAGCTGTAAACTTTTAAAAATCTGTAGCAACCATCGACTGGGAATTTTTATTAGTATTTATTAAGGAATTTTCTAGAATACAGTGTGCAGGAGTTTGAAAAAATATTCGCTTGTCAAGGCAAATTGATATAAGTCACTGTGCAAAAGTTGGAGAATCTATGTTCCATAGGTAGGCCAAAGGAAATATTTCACTATAAGTTGCACCCTGAATTTTTGACCGCACATGTTATGTTTATCTTACTATTAATGGAGCTAAGACCAAATTTTGCGAACAGTATATTCTCAAAAACTATCCAATGAAAAAATATGAAACTTTGCCAGTACCCACAACTTGAAACGTAGTGTTGCACTGTTGTATTTTCATTAAGATCAAATGTGTAAGAAGAAAACCAAGTTTAAGTTAAATTCAGTCCTTTTGTAGCGATCGCCATCATTTGCTTCGACATTGTATATTCACTGCGGAGTGCCGACTACGCCAAAGGATATAATTAAATACTCTCTGGTTGTACATTAAGGAGTTTACGGGAATTCCCTGTTTCGGTCTTTCGCCTTTTGGGGGAGGAGGAGGAGATGTAGGTGTAGATGGAGAAGAAGAAGAAGAAGAAGAAGAAGAAGAAGAAGAAGAAGAAGAAGAAGAAGGAAGAAGAGGAGGAGGAGCAGGATGATGAGGAGGAGGGGGAATTAGAGGAGGGGGAGGAGGGGGAGAGCAAGAAAAAAAAGAAGGAGAAAAAGAATCAAGTAGTATTACATCTTACAAAGTGGTGACTTTTTCGTTTGTTACCCTACCTTGGGAGAGAGAGGGAAGAGAGAGAGAGAGAGAGAGAGAGAGAGAGAGAGAGAGAGAGAGAGAGAGAGGAGGTCCGATAGCACTACCAGAGGGAGGGTGGTGAGTGACAGGGAGGGTGTCGTCGAAAGCGCAAAGAGTAGTCTAGCCTACCGTAGGCCTACTTAATGTATCGAGATAAATCGAGATCAAGAAAAATCACAAAATGAAAGTGTAATCTAGATCTGTGATATTTCGATAACCTATTGAATATTGAAAGTGGATTTTTCTAGCTGAGCATTATAGATTCTAAGATCTAGATCTAGGCTAGATCTATGTGAATCTTAGATCGAGATCAAGAATGATGAAAGTATTGAACGTGGATTTTTTCCTGCTGTGAATAAATCTAGAGTATAGAACTAGGCTGTAGGTGAATCTAGACCGAGATCAAGAACCATGAAAGTATTCTTGAAAGTGGGTTTTTCCTACTGTGAATAGGTTTAGAAATCTAGGCCATCTGTGACGCCTGTCGGTTGTTAAAAATGTGAATATCTAAACTTAGATCTATCTAAGGGCCAAGACTCTTTCCTTCACTTATTGGCCTATGTCTTTATAATCCTTCGAGATCTAGGCTAGATCTAGAATCTAGATTAGGTTCTTCTAGGAAGCAATAATTGGCATGTAGGCCTAACTCTTTTTTAAAAAAGTGATTGAGCTGGAACTTTTGTTGAAAATGCCACGTCTTCGAAGAGGGAGAAGAAGTCTTACACCTAGAGGTAGTCAAGAGGGGGTGCTACATGGATACATTCAAGGTAAAATATTAAATGTTTTGTTTCTTTCCTGTTTTCAGTCTTTTTCATCTTCTTAACTTTCCAAATAATTCTTCATTATTATTCCGTTCGTAGAACGGGAACTTTAATTACTAGTATGAATAAAAACGCGACGTGTGTCAGCAGATTACTAATGTGTTTTGTTTTCTATGCTGTCCTTATGAGTATGTAATTAGTATAAGAATGATTTGGCCAAGAAAGTTATTTCTTAAGTGGATTGCTTGTACATATGATATGTATTTTTGAATGCATATTGTGTGTATGTGTGTGTATTTGTGTGTGAGAAAATGTGTGTGTGTGTGTGATGTGTATGTGCGTGTGTGTGTGTGTATGTGTGTGTGTGTGTGTGTGTGTGTGTGTATGTGTGTGCTTTGCGTGTGTGTGTGAAAATTATCTTCAGTAATTATGGCATCGATATAAAGTGCTCAGAGCCCATACTTATATGGACATAGCGCATAATATAAATACAATGTTATAAATCTAAAGACAAAGAAATTAGTGCGGTTCAATCAAACAAAACTCAACACGTATTTTTCAACCTTTTCCAAATTTTCCCCTCTGTACTTTTCTTTAAACACGCTGTACATGCATGAGCAGTGAACACTTTTAATATGTTTCTCTTCTTTTTGGCTGTACACAGTGTTTTCTATAACTATATGATCTTCAGTGAAACCTATAAATCTTACACATGAATAACCGTGGACTGCATAGAAAGAATTTCTATCGAGTTCATCGGTTTTTCTACTGGGACGTTGTAAAAAATGAAATGTCATAGGTTTAACATCCCTGTCAACACTATACTGTTATTCAACAGGCGGGACCTCCGAATGGACAAAGTCAAGTGGGAAATTCATGTAAAGTGCCTTTCCCAAAGACACAACTTCGGACCGAGCTGAGGCTCGAACCCCGAACCCGCAATCTCACGACTACGAGTCCAGTAGTCTAACCACTGGGCTATCGACGCTACGGGACATTTGATCCTTCTCAGTCCAGGTTGGCCTTGACTGGTTGGGTCGGCACCTGCATCATAATATATTATGGGGCCAGGCGCGGATTTTTCACCAGTTTTGGGCTCAGATATCAATTTTTTAGAAGTAAACATATTGTCTCGATAAAGTTACTCTTTTTTCGATTCCCCGTAATTGTAAGATGAAATGCAAAAAAAACAGGGCAACAAATACAGCTGCACGTGTTCGTGGTAACGAGCCAAAATAGAACAGCGATTATGTTAATGAATGCTATTCTATTTGACCTACTCAGGAGAATCAAAACCCTGACAAAACTTATGAAAGTATGCATCGTTCGAAAGCGCAGTATCCAAAAAGTTCCAAAATATCGATGCCTTTTATTTGTTTTCGCGGACGGAATTCCTTCACCGAGTGTTGTATTCCTTGAATTTGTCCAGTTCTGGCCAACTCATCGGTTGCTACTTGTATATGTCAACAATGTCATGACCCGAATACGATCTGAGCCGAATGAAACTTCGTGTCTCTTTGGTTGCTGATATCTTTGGGGACTTTTTCTGTCCTTTTGTCTTAATGTTTAACGTTTTTCAAAGACATATTTTCATTTCGCTTGCTGTTCTATTTTATCTGTCTGCACTGTGTACGTTTGGCCCTGGTAGCAACAATTTAGTATTAACATTGATCTGACGAGCTGTTTCTCTATCCTGTTTGGGAAGTTTTAATGGGAACGGAAAGTGGCAAGTTGGTATGTCACATGTGACCTCATTTCCTTCTGGTTTCAAATTCCCTGCCCATTTTTTCGTCTTATGCGAACATTCTTCCAAGGCATTTGAATCTTTGTACTTGTTTCAGTTGTATTTTGGTGACTTGGAGATTTTAAGAGACATGATTTATGGGGGTCTTCATTACATCTGTTTTAGTTGTGCGCTTTTCCATTTCAAAAGGTTATTTTTCTTTATTCAATTGAATGATGTGTTCCTGGCCATTGTGTGAGGCTCTGGTCGTCAGCGAAGAGTAGTTCGTTAAGTTGTTCTAAGTTGTCATTTACGTTTCTTGCGTTATCTTGCCCTTTTAGACGATGAAGAGTATGGCGAAATGACAAGACCCGAGCTTGTCCATTCAATTCTTTCTCACAAACTTACATACTCTTTCTTTCTCTGTCTCTTACACTGTCTCTGCCTCTGTGTCTGTTTCAGCCTCAGTCTCCTGCTCTCTCCTCTCTCCCCTCCTCTCTCTCTCTCTCTCTCTCTCTCTC
>NW_004798294.1:141523-144934 GCF_000002075.1 Aplysia californica | reverse complement strand
AGAGAGAGAGAGAGAGAGAGAGATATTTCATTATGAACGCCGTAACACCACAAAACTATCAAAGCAAAACTTGAGAGCGGGTTTGGTCCCTATGTTGACTAGTGTCCTATCAACAAAGTGAGATGGACCTAGATGTACATTTAAGAGAAAAGGAAGAGCCTGGGGCAGACAGACAAACAGACAAACAAACAGACAGACAGACAGACACCTCCTCCTACACAGTATATATATATGTGTACAGAGAACTTACGTCCGATTGGCTAACACTATAAAATCAGAATTTTGAAGAGAAATGTGCAAGCAGACTGACCTGCCTATACAGCCCTTTCCCCTTATAAAAATGTTATTCATAAACTTGATATTTGCTTTACCGTCCGATATTGTCAAGATTGATGTTTGAACGTTCGGGTTTTAGGAGTATCATCTTTCGCTGATAAGCCTATGTTTTGCTTCTCTTTCTTCCTCTGTTATTTTATTCCTTTCCTGTATCGCCATTTTTTGGCTCTATCTTTATCATTTGACTCTCACCACATCCCAATCGAACTTCCTCATTCTCTCTGTCTGTGTGTCTGTCTGTCTGTGTGTCTGTCTGTCTGTCCATCACACACTCGAGCACAAACACACAAACACACGCACACACACACACACATACTTTCACACTTCTCTCCCCCTTCTCTCTCTCTCTATATATATATATCTCTCTCTCTATCTCTCTCTCTCTCGACTCACTCTCTCCTTCACTTTTTCTCTCTCTCTCTCTCTCTCTCTCTCTCTCTCTCTCTCTCCCTCCCTCCCTCCCCCCTACCATATTTCTCTTCTGCCACCCCCGTCCCTCCCGCTTCACAACTCAGTGCCACTCCAATACACTCAAACACAATTTTTTACACAAGCCTCGTTTTCTACACAGAGCATTGTTTGCAATAACATTAAATCGTCAAACAAAATCAGGGCGATAAGCGTTCGATGGCCAAAATTATCTCCCAATCTGAAGTGCAATGAGCCATGCAGGGACCACCGAGCAAATATAACTGTTCAAACGATATTTAACGGAATTAGTCATACTCAATGAAAGTGAAACAAAAATGAAGCCAAGAGAATAAAATCCAGACCTTTAGCAAAAATGTGCTGGCCTGTCGGTTGAGAAATGAGTTAATTGACTTCAAACATTGATAAAGCGTTTCCATGGTTGCAGATTTTTGGTTAAATTATAGAAGTCTGTTCTAAACAGTAGTCGTAAAAAGTTGCAAAGCCAATAATAAACTTTAGATTAAAAAAGAAACAACAACAACAAAAACAACAACAACAGCAACAACAACAACAACAACAACAGCAGCAACAACAACAAAACCCAAACAAACGAACGAATGAAAGCTACACACCGCAGAATTCGAACATGGAATTTTTCCAGAGTAAAATGACATATTTATTGGTTAATTATTGAACTTTTTTTTCTCGTCTTGTACCCTTTTTGGTGGAGAGTTTTTATGTTCCTTCGCTGACAGCAGTAAAAAGAGGTCATAGAATAATTATCAAGTGCCGAGACTGAAATGCACTTTTATGTAATCACGCTAAAAGCGTCTGACATCCAATGACAATATATATATAAATATATATAAATATATATATATATATATATATATATATATATATGTGTGTGTGTGTGTGTGTGTGTGTGTGTGTGTGTGTGTGTGTGTGTGTGTGTGTATGTGTGTGTATGTGTGGGTGTTTGTGTGTGTGTGTGTGTGTGTGTTATGAGCCGAGAAGGATAAATGGCGACAAAGAGAGGAAGAAACAGAGAGATAAAGAGAGAGAGAGAGAGAGAGAGAGAGAGAGAGAGAGAGAGAGAGAGAGAGAGAGAGAGAGAGAGGGGGGGGAGAGGGAGGGAGAGGGAGAGAAAATGAGAAATGTAAAACTTGTATACCGTAAACTGGGGTGACTCAAGCACCCCGGGGTGACTAAGGCAGGTAACTGTGAAAATGTTCTGGTAATTTTAAGATGATTAATTTTTATCGATATCAAAAGTGATTTTTAGTCATTTGTGGTGTATTGATATGAAAATATCTTATCTATTGCACTTTAAACGTTTAAAGGTGAGTATTAGGCGCTTAGACGAGTCAGGTGTACCATAGAAAGTGTGTATTTGAAAGAAAACAATATGCAAGGTAAGGTTTTGACAAGGGGTACTTTAGTCACGCCAGGTGTCCATAGACACATTGTCGGGGTCACTAAGGCACCCTGAGCTGATGACTGTATCGAGGTTCATTGTTGGTTACTTTGTGACTTGTTATACTTAAAATTTCTAATTTTGTAGTGATACATCTCCTCTATCAGAATATCAGGGTAATGACATGCGTATATATTTAAATGTTTCTTACACTTTTTCGTAAATAATGAACTACTTACTATATTTTTTCAATCGCATAAGCCCTTTTGTATGTTCCCTGTGTGTGTTATTGTGTTTTCCAAAAGAAAATTTAAGATAATGATAAGTCTAATGATAATGATAATGATAATGATGATAATAATGATAATGATAATTTTGGAAAGGAGTGGCAGGAAATGTGGGAGAAGGTGGTGGGATATCAGCGAATGAGTTCAATCAGGCATCCTATACTCGCAGGCCTTGGGCCAATTGAGACGTGGCCCCCTTCTTGACACCAAAGTTCCCACCCCACCCCAAAGCGGCTTTCAGTATGAAAACGATCTGTCTACATACATCATGGTTTGGGACCTCCGTTCTCTTCTTATACTATCTTAAGGTATTGTATAAGCTTAGCATCCTTTTCTACACATTAATAAAGATAATAGGATAGATTAAATGTTGGTCTCCAATCGTACACAAGAACTAATGAGCGCCAGAGATGTCCACGCACAACAGATGTATTCTTGGTCGTTTACACTGTAGCTTAGCATGGTGCTCATGTGATGATTTACCCCGTTTCCTTCCCTCTAAAATATTCATAGATCTCTCTCTCTCTCTCTCTCTCTCTCTCTCTCTCTCTCTCTCTCTCTCTCTCAAATAACAGTAATATAAAACGACACTCATTGTTCCAGCACAGTTTGACAGTCCACGACCTTTAATTGCGTGTTTTCACAATCTAGAAAGGACTTAGTTTTTCATCTTTATAGCAACTAAGTAGTAGGCATTGTCATCTCTTAGAGACAGAAGACATGACAGATGTTAATTGACTCATCAAAATCAAAGCAATGTAAAAGATTTATCCCTACTTAATTTAACTGGGGACTGTCAGGGATTAAACACCGTTTTCATTGTGATAAGACCAGCTGACTCATATTGTGTGTATGTGTGAGTATGTATATATATATGTATTTACATAAATGATAGATAGACAGACAGATAGATAGATAGATAGATAGATAGATAGATAGATAGATAGATAGATAGATAGA
>NW_004798294.1:131404-141408 GCF_000002075.1 Aplysia californica | reverse complement strand
AGACAGACAGACAGACAGACAGACAGACAGACAGACAGACAGACAGACAGACAGAGAGAGAGACAGAGAGAGAGAGAGAGAGAGAGAGAGAGATAGAGAGCGAGAGAGAGAGAGAGAGACAGAAAAGAGAGACACAGAGAGAAAGAAAGACGCACGCAGAGAAAGAAAAAAAGAGAGAGACAGAGTTCGGGTGTGAGTGAGTGAGAGAGAGAGAGAGAGAGAGAGAGAGAGAGAGAGAGAGAGAGAGAGAGAGAGTACCTGTAGTTCAAAGAATTCCTCCCAGCTCCCGGAAAAATACCAGTCCTCTGACTTGTATGATTTGAGGAACTTGAAGTAGGAGACCCAGGCATCTTTGGGGTTCCGCAGCACGTAGACAAGACGAGGTTTCTTCTCAAAGGCTTGTTTGGGCAGGAACTGAAACCAACGGTGTGAGGCCAGGACGCGAGGTGAGGGCAGAGTTGGGAAAGTGTCACGTATGATATCCAGTCTCACTGTGTCCAAATGACGCTCTATAAACAAACCGTGCTCGAATCGCGTACTTCGATGGAGCACCATATTTGCCACCTCGAAAAACCAATGGCTTCCGGAGCGGGGGAACCCACAATAGATGACGTCATCAGGGCGAATTTCAAGCTGGCGTATTTCCTGTTGAAGTTGTATCACGTCTTCTCGCTTTTGGTAAATGACGATACGATTGCCGCAGTCGAAAACTTCCGTCGCCATCTTTGATAATTTATCCAGCGCCTTTTGGAGAATTATATTCCTTTCTTGAGCCATGATATGCTTATTCGCCGTTTTGGGACTTTTATGTTTCAGGACACACGACTAATCGTTAGATTTATTGAAATTGTTTATTTTCTTTTTAAAGCCTAGTCGAAATAACAGGTTTTGGAGAGCAAAATTTACATCAAATCATGTTTCTGCGCTGTTGTTGTTGTTTTTTTAACTCTATGAGTAACACAATGACACAGTATTGTAAACAAGCTCAACGAATTACTATTCCCACTGAGTCACAGTCTATATTAACAGATGCTAAATTTCAACTTGCATGGGGCATCAAAAGCTTCAAACATCAGCAGAGAGTGGACAGGATCCGTGCTGTCCTCACTTCACACGCTTATCAGACTAAAATACAACAAAGAGAAGTTCCGTATTACCATCATCTTTTATACTATTATTCATGAACGAGCCTATTAATTCATTCTTAGACCTATTCATTTGGTATACGGAAAGATACAATGGCACAACCAATGTGACAACAGGTTGTGTTTATTGCAGCGCAGGCAATCAGCTTTCAACTGGTGTTGTTTTAGATCAGGAGTGTCAAGTTCAATTAACACAGGGGCTGCTGGTGGTAGAGCATATGCCACACAAAATAATTTACTTTTACATCAACCAAAAATGAGTTTAGGTATTTTATTCTTTTTTTTCTAAAAACAGAAAGGAATCTAAGCTTCTCATTTTTTAAAATTTATAATGACAGACCAGAACATGAGCTGTACTTAGGAACAAATGCTCTCTGAAAAGTGTTGCGAGTGTAAAAAAAATGTACCGGCTGTACGAACGCTAAACTTCGTTGTCAAGTTGGGGCGGCAAAATATCGTCCTGATCCGAAGGCCTCGATTGACTAGTAGGCTGCGAGAGTGAGGATTATGTCGTTGACGTAAATGAATAGTTTTTTCAGAAATCGCTGTAACTATAATTTTACATACAATTTCACCCTGTCATAGTCCGGTCTCGTCAAGCCAAGCACATCAGAGTAAGTTTCATCTTCCTAGAAAGTAATTATTAGATATGCTTGTATTTTGTTTTTAAAAAGGCACAGCCTGCATGCAATATGCTTGTCCTCTGTTTTGCTTTTGTTTTAAAAAGACAACATGAGATGTGCCTGTTTTGTTTGTTTGTTTGTTTTTTTGGCCACTATCTAAGAATCCTATATAATACACACTAACAAACCTTAAACTGTTATTTAAAAATGATCTTTTCTTTATGGTCAATCTTCCTTTAAATCCTCCAAACAAATACAGTACACAATGTATCCATCTCCAGTACATTTTCGCTTGCAAATGGCTTCGTAGACAAATACAACTAACAGATCTCTCTAGACTACTTCGTCTCGTAAACAAGAAGACAATCTCTCTAAGAATCCTACACTATCATACTAATGTAGACTGGTAGTGAATCTCTCTGCACATCATTGCTAGAATATTATTATGTAGAAAGGCAATAAATCTCTTTGCACACCAACATTTTCTATACACTTACACTGTAGACAAGAAATTAATATCTCTATACACTTAAACTAATGTGTAGACAGGCAGTAAATCTCTCTACGCACCAACACTATATTATGTAGACAAGAAGCCAGTCTCTCTCAACTCGCACATCACAAGCACACGAGAAGTGCAGCACAGCGCCAAAAGCCAAGCATCACAACAACCAAAGTAATGCCACTCGCAGCCATAATTACCGGAACCTGAAAATTGTTCACACAGCTGCTTGCCACGCGAGAAATAACAACGCTTGGCGGGACCCGAATAAAGGACAAATATACTGGTGTTAACGAGAGAGTGATTCATCTCAATAACATGTTTCCTGTTGTAAGTTGATTATAAGTTGAATTTAGCAAGACAGGATCTTATTTGACGAGTGTATAGATATATCTATACATCAGGGATAGCCATTCTCCGTGGGGTCACTTGTGGGTCACCATGGAGTCATGCACAAAGTACACTTTTAGCAGAGTCTAGCTTGTTTTTTGAGAATTGAAGGGTGGATGGGGGTGGGGGTAAATTTAGTTTCACCAGTCTCAAGAACGACATGTACTTTTGTGATGTATCTTCACAATATAAAAAAAAGTTGATTCTCTTCTGTCAAACTCAAGGTTTTGAACGGCAAGAAATATTAATATGATTGTTGTTTTGGGAACGTGTTATGATTCTGATATTTTCCAACGAGCTGCTGATGAGTAACATTTCATCTGGAATCTTTTACCCCTTCTCTGCCAGGCCTGAGACTTGAGAAATGGAGCAGGCCTGGGAGTGAATTCGTATTCCTATGCTTATAAATATCCATTTATTAGTACAAAAGTGTTATGTTCTTTCTCTTTTTCTTTTATTCATTCATTTATTTTTGTTTTTGTAAGAGTTTAATGGCTATCGCAACGGCATAAGGTCGTATGAGCGGGCGGGTAATCACGTCTTTCTCTCAGCCCGTCATCCCTCTTTCCAAACGGTTTGCCCGATTCTAAGCAACATCCTCGGTCCCCACAATCATATTGGTATCCCTACCCCTGATCCTGATCTTTCCGTAATCGAATTCCCTTCTCTAACCCCTGTCCCCTCCTTCACCCCCCCACCCTTTACCCCACGTCTTATTCCACACTCTTACACAACGGACTTCCCCCTCCCAACCCTATCCCTATCCCCCGTTTCTCCCCACTATTGTCCACTGTAGACAGAAATCTGCAATATATTACAATGAAAGCACCTTTTCGACTTTAAATCACTTATAGTAATTTAGCATATTTACATTGTCATTTTGTATGCAGTTGCCAAAAGGTAGGTAATCTTATGCTGCTTGTTTCGATCTATCTGGGTCAATAAGCTGAGGGGAACGATAAAAGAGAAGGCGAGAGAGTGAGCGGTGTTTTACTAATATACAAACGTTGTTTCTTAGAAATCAGCTCTCTGTGTCGCTAACGCACTCACCCAAAACAAAAGTTCACATAAAGGGAGAAAGAACAAGGAGAGAGAGAGAGAGAGAGAGAGAGAGAGAGAGAGAGAGAGAGAGAGAGAGAGAGAGAGGAGGTGGGGAATGGGAATCAGAGACACAGATACATAGAGCGATGTAAAAAGGTTACCTATTGTCATCCTGGTGTCATGATTAATTGAGTTATCGACTGTAGATTTATCGTTTTTGCCTTGTACACACATAGATTAGGCTGTGATTGAGTGGTATACCTTATATATCGTGTTGTATCATGTACGTAATGGTCTTGATGATCCCTGCCTGCTAGTAGCACTTGGAAGAAGGGGCGTATTATTTATTTTTGTTTCAATAAATGTATCTTTGGCAACCGATTTCGGCATCAGCATGACTAAGATTTATGTATTTCACCACATACGCTATAAACAGTGCCCTATCACGCAAATATGACGGAGCTATCGAGTTGGTAACGGCATCAATCTCACGCCGCAAAAACTTGCAAGTGGCCTGGAATGCTATAATCTTTTCTCGGGGGACTCTCGTGGTCGAAAGGTTACGGTGTTCGCCCCCCATTCAATAGGTCCCGTGTTCGAATCCGGACAGAGACGGACACTTTTCTTATCTAAAATCTCTACCTTCCTCTCCTTTCCTGCTATCTAACAATGGTCAGTCGTCTGCTAACCCCCTCATCTCTTTTGCCTCCTCCTCTAAGCCCCTGACTCTTTCTTCAGCCTTTCTACTGCTACTCCTTGTCTCCTTCTTACTACTGTCTTTCAGCCACACCTTTGATATTATGGAAGGAAACATCTAACACCTAGCCATCTCGGATAAGGGCAACAAATCTCGGAGGTACCGTGTGCACATTACACATGTTAAAGAACCCTTGGTGGTTCAAACATCGATAAGAGTAGGCTTCAGCCGCCACCAGGGCAAAATTCAAAATTCCTACTAAACTTAAAATGTTAAATGTGTCACGTGCGCAAATAATAATGACTGTATGCAATTGCCACCTCCGTAAAACATATACCAGTCACGAAAAAATCCGAAGAATTATCCCCTGCTCCCTTGCAAAAAGGACACAATATTGAAACCAAACACAGGACGAGACCTCCTGCTATCAAAATGGACCTATTCCATATGTCTGTATGTGGTGGTGGGGAGGCGTGGTTGGCTGGTGCTCTGGTGTGGTTTGCTCCTTATTTCTTTAATCAAATATCTCTTTTTTCCCCTAAGTTACTCTCTAATAATACCTGAAATCTCCGGCACTTGTAAGACCTATTTGTGTCGCAAGCGCCGTTACACACGTATTAAATCCAAACTAAAGGACGGTATTATGTGTCTCGAATGGCTTTAGGTTTAAGCTTTAGATAAAAATGCGAAAACGGAACAGAAAAAAAAAGATACACAATTTTCCCCCAAAGTGAGTAGAAGATTGGTGGTATCAGATGAGGGTGTTGCGTGCCTGTTGGTGGGGCAGTAGACTACGTATGCTGCAGGGTTCTCTTTGGATCTGAAATAATGTGTTTGGGAGCATTCATTATGATATAAATAGGACTCTCTAGAGCCACAAAATTGTATTATAAGATGGATAGGCAACGTGCATGAAGTCATAACGCACTTACGTGAGGCATCCTAATGAAATCAGGCGCTCGTCAAAATAATGAAAACCAAGATATGGGCATTTTTCTACATTGTATCAGTTTGGCAATTTTAATTGAATTTTTGTTGTTTAGTTGAGCAGCTTTTATGTCCTTTTAATATCAAATTTCTCTCTGGATTTTACTGAAAAACGTTTATTAAAGGCACAAAAAAGGTAAATTTCCAGTCTTTAACAACTCTAAAGCATTGAAAAGTGCCAAACTTTGGCGGTCATTTTCTCCCTTATTTTACCTCTGAAATAAGGGTACACCTCTTCTTTCAATCGCTAATATCTTGATTTCTATTCAAAATAAGTGGCTATAATTTCCACCAAAAGCAAGATGCAAAATGGTCAGGCTTTAGAATGATACCAAAAACTCTATATGCCTCAAAAATGACGAGCGCCTGATTCCACTGCGTCGTGGCACAGTAACATGTAGTTTCAAGCCTGTTGGACACCAGCTATTTGTTCCTTTGACGTAAATGCAGGGAAAAAAATCAGCAATTCAGATTGAGCTGTTAAAAGCAGGCGTCTGTCGTGTAGTGGTAAGGTGTTTCGCTGTTGCTCGCAGAAGACATGGGTTCGATCCCCGTGTTCAAATAAGTTTTATTGAGTACCTTGGCCTAGGTCCTTCTTCGAGGATGATGTATCTCTCTGTGCCCTGGTGGCCCTGACAGGCAAGGTGAAAGCTCACGCCCTAAATGATCTAAATTGTATCAGTAAGGTCATAAAACACCTTTAAAAAAAAGTTTGCTCTGGTCCAGCTGTGCAGGGGATGTAATAACATTATTTTCTGCCAGGCATGGGAGGTAACCCGTATTTTACTTTCTAAAAACCTAAGCTAGAGGTAAGTCTATCGGCTGTCTAGATGCCTTGATATGATTTTCTATTACTGGGTTTTGATATGTCTAAAATTCTAAATGTCAAATGGCCGTGTGTGCGAATCAGTTGTTTTATTGCTACAACGTTTTTGCATGTAAGGCACTGTACTGATGGCTGTACTGATGGGCTTATTAAATATTGGACATTTTAAAAGTGTAGTTTGTTGACAGTTGAGTCTGGTAGGACACACAAATACACACACATACACACATGCATAGTATGCATGTACACATATATACATACACGCATACACACATACACGCATACATATAAATGCACATGTGCACACACACAAATAAAAACACACAAACACACACACAAACACACATACGCACACTCAAACGCACACACACACACACACACACATACGAACGCATCCACAAAAGCACATACAAGCACACATAATATTCACACTCACGCATATGGTAAAAAATATATCATAGTATATAACATGAAAAGTATAATATTCTGATACAGTAAAATGTAGCATATTATAATAAGTAACATGCTCAGTTGATATGATACATTATTATATTATATCATGAAATAAACGATATTTTATGATTTTCGATTTCATTCGATTCTATACCGTTCTAATTGATTCTATTCGCTTCCATTCTAATGTTTTGTTGTGTATTGAACTATCCTACACTATACAAAAATTATGTTATATTATATCCTAATTATTATAGTATATATCGTGTTGCATAAAACTGTACGGTGTTGAAAGGGATTGTGTTGTATCATATCGTATCACATTGTATTGTTTTGTGCAAAGCAGTATAATACATCATAGCATGGCATAACATTCAACATCAATGCCTTTCACCACTGGCAGGGTATAGGCCACCTACAAGCCCCTTCCTTTTATCTCTGTCCTGGGCCATCCTTCCAAGTTGGTTCCAAGTGAGCTTCATCTCTCTCATGTCCCTTTCCGCGCATCTCCTCCATGTTTCCCCTAGCCTATACCTGTCTTGCGCTCCTTGTGGGTTCCACTGCACTGACTGTCTTGTGAATGGCATAACATTAGTAGAATATGGAAAAACAATGAATACTGTGACATCATAAACACATTCATGTGTGTCCAGAAATGGAAGGGGAAAAGGGTTGCTTTTTGCAGGGAGCTGGGTCTTAAAATAAATTCAAGAATCGTCTTCTTTAAGATAACAAGGCTTGGACCATTTTGTATACGTGTATTGTTTCATTCCCTCATATAACCTTATGCATGTGCGAGCGCTATAAAAATAACAACTTAACAAAATAAAAAAGAAAACAATACATGTGTCGGGTTGAAGAATCAAATCAAATGGGTGGCAGTTTTTGGGTATTACCCGTTGACATACACAGGCATTTGCATAATTTTTGTAGCTGTTCTCGAGATTTTTTCCTGCTTGTTATATCGTAATATTTTTGTTCTCTTGTTTTGTATTTTATCTAATATATTTCTCAACCCGCCGTGCCAGTTTAGATCCCGCCATCTTGGTCTCTAACATCTGATCAAACCTCTCATTCTGCTCAACGGTGAAGTAACATTTCCAATTGCCAGTGCTTCCTTTTCGAATGTACCCATCTTGTCCTTCTCTCATGTTCTCCTTCACCAAGAGCCCAATCCCTCCTTTCATCACATTCTTTTTCATGTTCTCGAACCTTGTGGCGTCTGCTATTTCCTCTGCCTTGTCCTCCGGTACTTTGATAAAGCGACATAACTTTCGTATCACTTCTGCTGGACGTTCTTTGAGTTCCTCGAATTGGATGACGCATACCGGAAGTTCTGGGTGCTCAGAGATGAAATCTTCTACGGCTAACACATGCTCAAACCAGGAGCCCCAAGGAAATTCTCCGTGTATCTGTGGAAAGTTGCAAGTAGGAAAATAAATGTGCCACACGACAGACGTCATCCAGGACAAAGCACCTGCATAATCAAATAATCAGTGCTTCCCTTCCTTGAGAGAGAGAGGGAGAGAGAGAGAGAGAGAGAGAGAGAGAGAGAGACAGAATGTTTTACGGAGCGGGTTGTTTCAGCAAGTGAAACATGTATTTACTAGTGTCTTGTCTTGTGCGTATGCATGAGTGCATCTAACATTTTGTAACATCCACTGCCATTGTAAACAACCAGCACGAATTTCTCCCTGTGAGATGAATAAAGGTTGTCATTGTCATTGTCATTGTAATTGTTACTGTCATTGTCCTTAATCTGGAGCATCGTCGCATTCAAATTCATCCGTACATTATGATAGACATTGGCTTTATAAAGTTAAATAGACCTTCACGAAATCACAAATAAGCAGTCTGCTCAACACTCGAAACAGTTTCTTTGCCACATAAATACCTTGTTCACCCCTTCCAGGCCACCCTCATAATAGGTAGTCACAAGCACTGAATATGCAAGCTACAATTAAACTGGTAAAGTCTACCTGTAAATGGTACTGGGACCTGTCTCTTTGAAATCATACGGCTACTGTGACTGGTTGGGACTCTTTTAAAACGCCCTATAATCACGTCAGGACCTGATTTGTAAGCAGCTCCTGGCCACAAAAGGCTAGAGCAAAAACCTAAAATCAAATTGATAATAATGTTGTAGCATTGCCACCTCTGCTTCTTTATCTTCTTTTCGCGTTCCACATCTTTAATTAACTTGACTGTTAAAAACATCATGAAAAATCATCGTGCTAACCCCTTATAAAAAGATCATAAGTACGCTTTTCCCAAAGTGAGAATAAATATTAATTAATGAGATATTTTCTTGATTACTTTGGTGTCCTTCATACAACATGGAAATCAGAGTTTATTTCCATTCACAATTCAGTGATGCCGCCTCTAATAAGAAGTTTTGTTTATTATATTCCTATGGTGGACAATCTTTTCGTGTGTGGCCACATCTCTATCTGGCTCTTTGTCTCTCTTTGATTACCGTCTAAAACAAGTCAGCCTTTGCTCCTTTGCGCTTAGAACTATTTTTACGCCTATCAAATACTTCATTAGCATCATTCCATAATCGCGCAAACCAATTTTTGCCAATTTCAAGACGAAGCTTTTATTTCAAGGGGCATCTTGCAATGTAGGTTTTTTCAGATTTTTATTATTTTCACTTTTTCTCCAATTTTCTTCAAATCTAGGAAATGACTTAAGTAGGCGTGAAATGACGCTAATGATTTTTAAAAATAATATGATATCCCTTCCCCTGTGAGAACTGTTAATGCATGTGCGTTGTTGTTCATGTTCATGTTAACCTGAGGAGCTTTTCTTTTTTACTAAAACCAGTAGCATCTTTCATGTTCTCCTTTTTTATCCTTTTCACTGCACGCCCTACCCTCTTCTAACACCCTACATTTTTATTTTACTATGCTACACAATATGGCACTACTACTACTAACTCCTTTTCAAACACTTTGTTTAAAAGTTGCGGACGAGGTTACAACGAGGTAAAATAGGAAACTACAGAGAGGCTCCACACTGAAATGCACAAACTTTTCGATCTTTTTAATAATGATGACATTTGTACAGAGTCATGACCAATTTGGAAACAAGATCTGAAAGAAAGCAGTCAAGAATAACATTACATACGTTACTTCAGCAGACCCGAGAACATTCAGTAAAGCCTCTCAATTTCCTGGAAAGCATACTGTAGCTATTTAGATAGTGATCGAGGAAATGGGATAGACTAAGTGGGAATAAAAGAGAATTAAAAAGGGAAAGAGGGAGAGAGAAAGAAAGAAAGAAAGAGAAAGAGAGAGAGAGAGAGAGAGAGAGAGAGAGAGAGAGAGAGAGAGAGAGT
>NW_004798294.1:129541-131304 GCF_000002075.1 Aplysia californica | reverse complement strand
GTGTTAAATAAAGGCACAAAAAATGTACTTTTTCAGTTACCACGGGCTCTCAAGCTATGGACAAAAACTAACGTTGGCGGACATTTTCTCGCTAATTTAACCTCTGAATCAAGCCCACGTCAACCTATTTCAGTTGCGGATATCCGGACTTCTATTTAAGATAATATATAGGTTTTTTTCTTCTCATTGATTACCTAGCTAGCTCTACTAGCCCAAAAATTGACAAGTGCCTGATTTCACCGCGTCGTGACACAAATTAATGTACTCTACGGCCTTACCACAAGGGCGACGATGTCAGTATAAATTATGTGACTTTCACACGCTAATTCGCTACCCTATATTACAAATTCTGTCTGCTCAGTATTTAATTTTGAGAAATTTGGTGTAAAAATTGTCAAGTTTCACAACATGTCAAGATTTTTAGAATGCCATTCTTTGAATATCTTGATCACGACCCCAAATAATGTCACGTTTCGATAGAGTACACAGAACAGTTGATTTCTGACCTCATGGTCTTAAAACTCAAAACGGACAAAAATGTCATATAAAACTTTGTAATTCTAAAGTGGCCATTTGTTCAAGGACAGATCAACACAATAACGTGTGACTGACGAATTAAAGATTGAACAGCCCCCCCCCCCCCCCCCCCAAAAAAAAAGAAAAAAAACCCAAACCCCGCCACAACAACAGGTTTTGTTTTAAACAGAATCTAGACCAATTAATTATCTAAATTGTTATTACTATAAGAAAACAAAAAGCATTGACGAGGAATTGAGTGTTCAGATCTTAGATTGCTATTACTTATGTTCAACGTTTTGTAATTTCTAGGATTGTTATTATTTATCTAAATAGTCATTATAGTACATGTACATCATTAATTAATAGGCAGCAATCTAAGATTAAGTCAGTCAAAAGCACCATGGTTTATATTCTTTTGTTGCAAGTGTAAGGTTGAGGAAATTAACAGAATAAAAGAAAGTTGATAATGCTGTTGATATATTGTTAAAGGTATTACTTTCATGCTTTTAACAGGTACAGTTAAATTTTCTTTTATCATTGTATTGTAATCTTATTTTCTTTAATTTTCGATTTTGTTTTTAAAACATTCCAGTCAAGGGACTTAGCAATACATTAAAAAAACAGAACTCTATCAGGCACAGAATTGATTTTAGGACGTTAGTTATGTGTAGTTAGGACTTTGCCTCATGCAGTTTACTGTCTCTCTATCTGTCTTATTATTCAAGACATTTTACCTCGCACGTTTATATCATTTAGTTTCACCCACTTCCTTTGCTATCATCATCATCCAGTGCCAGTTCTGCGACAGTCATCGGCGATCATGGTTCTCCATTCATTCCTTTGCTCGGATGCTCTAAAAAAAGCTACGCTTCCCTGATCTTTCCCTGTTTGTTACTCATTTGTTTAGGTTCCCTAAGTATGTTGTTCTCAGCCTACTCCTGCTTCGCTTGTCCTCAATTTTGCCAGTGAGAACTAGATGTTCAAGACCCTTATGTCTATTCAGGTGTCCTAAAAGCTGCATTTGTCGTTTCTTGATTGTTTATGACATTGAGGGTCCCACGTGGGCTTCATCAAGCACTACCTCATTTGATTTCTTTTCCTTCCACGATACTCTCAGCAGTCTCATAAGAAACCACATTTCTGTTGCTTCTATTTTATTTTCACTGTCTTTAATGATTGTCCTTTGCTGTACTTTACGTTATCTGGGACTTATACCCTTTCAAATTGGTTTTCGTTACCTGTTT
>NW_004798294.1:125963-127706 GCF_000002075.1 Aplysia californica | reverse complement strand
CTTTCGACAACTTAAAAAGTAGGAACTATGTTAAAAAGTGCACCTTTGTTTCGGATTTCGTTGAGCCGCTCACAGCGGCTGAATGGAGATAGAGCAATATGTTGATAGAGGTAACAATCTAAAGCACCAACATTTCTTGTGCTCTGCGTTTTAAGCATCCAGAATATCATTTGTAGTCACACAGAGAGTAAAAACGTGAAAAATAAAGGTTTCACAACAGAATGAAATCAAATTTAGAACAGCACGCAAAACCAATCATAAAAAATAGCAAAGTAGGGAGCTTGTCCACCTGTCAGAAGATTGGCTGTTTTCACCTTAAACTTGTGTAATTCAAGAAAAAGAAGACCTACAGGATTATATTACATGTAAATTATAGAATCACACACTCTTGGGGTGTGCCAGTGTCAGAAAAATAAATCATTAGAACAATTTTTTTTGAAAAACTAACAAACCAACAAATTAAAACACAACATGAAAATCCGCATGAAAATAGAAACACATGGATATCTTAAAAATGAACAGAATACACGTCTAATATGTTATGAAGAGACTTTGTTGTTTTGTCTTTTTTGAAAACTGCAAAAATCGTGGCGCGATTCGTGGACCAAAAAAATGCCAAAAATCGCGGCCACAATTCCGCGGCCGCGACAAACGCAGATGCTGCCCATATTTGCTGTGGGACATCGAGTGTTATTGGGGATTTGAAATCAATAGTTCAAAAAGTATATTGTGTGAATCGGTTGCTATGGAAACGGTGGCCATAATTGGATGCTGTATACATTTTTCAATCCCATTTTAATCCCTTATTTATCAACCGATTCACTTCTGATTTGGCATGCCAACAGTAAATATATAGCTCTTGAATTTAGCCTGTTGAATATGTGATATATGGTTTAGTTTTTATTTTATGACACTTACAATTGTGTTGTTGCAAAAAAAAAAGTGAAACAAATGGAAAAATTCATGCTTTCTAAGCCCATAAATTAAAAACTACTGCATTAATGAAAAAATTCAACAGGCCAAAATTTAGAACTAGGTGGTGTTGGTATTCTGTGAAAGTTATATTGAAATTGACCAAGAAAAGAGCAGAAAAAATGGGATAATGTGTGAAAAAATAGAATTATGAGAAAACAGCCGATAAAGGAAAGAATAGGCTGGAAAACATGTACTTTCGCAGAAAAAAACTGAAATAAAAACACAGCTTTAGGGAGTAGCAAGGCTTACATACGTTTCTTGATATTGTTCAGGAAATGTCCAGGTACTATAATATGTAATAACCCCATATTGCATAATTTGACCCCTAAACACAAATTGTAGGTGCCCCACTAGCCCTTAAGTAATGACAGTAGTATGGTATAAAAATTGGTAAGTGATTGTCACATCTCTGAGAATTGTGTGTGTGTGTGTGTGTGTGTGTGTGTGTGTGTGTGTGTGTGTATGTGTGTGTGTGTTTGTGTATGTGGATGCATGTGTGTGTGTGTGTGTGTATGTGTGTGTGTGTGTGTGTATTTGTATTACAAAGTATTATACGTATTATAAACTTGTTGTTGATTGTTTTGCCCGATTTCCACGAACACAGAGAACACACAGCTGTACACATCAGTGACTGATAGTCCGCCCAAGTCTTAATTCACATGTGCACACAATATAAGTTCAATAACATCACAGTAACACATTTTAATCAAAACACACACACACACACACACACACACACACACACACACACACACACACACACACACA
>NW_004798294.1:101044-125279 GCF_000002075.1 Aplysia californica | reverse complement strand
TCAAGAAATCTTTGGTCTAAATATGAAGGACTAAAGATAGAAGGGGGGGATTCAAGAAGTCTTTGGTCTAAATATGAAGGAATAAAGATAGAGCTTTGTAACTCGGCACACATACTTTCATTTCCCTTCATAGTCACAATGCAGTGTGTAACACATTTCTGTCACCTCTTTGACCTTCAAAAGTCCTTGAGAGAAAAATGACCCAGTGTGGGCCTTTAACCAGTCTTCAACAGCTTAAACGACGTCCTCATTGTCATGGAAACGATGTCCTTTGAGCGATATTTTTAGATTTGGAAACAGAAAAAAGTCTGAGGGGGCTCGTAGGTCTGGTGAAAAAATTGGATGTGGCAGGATTTCAAAGCCGCACTGTTCTGCTGTGTGTACTGCTTGTTGTGCCCTGTGTACAGGGGCGTTGGCATGCAGTAGGAGGACCCCATTATGGAGTTGTCCACGTCTTTTTCTCAACAACAAGGGCCGCAATTTTGTCAGCAAACCCGAGTAGTCGTTTTCTGTAACTGCTTTTCCATATTCCAGGTATTCAGTCATGATGATACCTTCACTGTCCCAGAAACACGACAGCATGACCTGTCCACTTGACGGTGTTACCTTTGCCTTCCTTGGTGAGGGAGAAGAAGGGTTTTTCCATTGCAAGAAGGACATTTTTGTTCTGGGTCAGAATGATAAATCCATGTTTCATCCATGGTCATTATATTTTTAAAGAAAATTGTGTCATTGGACTCAACTCAAAGGAGAGTTTTGCAAGACTCAACCCTCTGCTTCTTTTGCTCACTTGTACTTGACAAAAGACGGGGTACCCACCGCACAGACATCTTATTCGTGTTAAGACGGTCATGGAAAATCGTTTCAGTGTTTGACCCTACACTGATTCTCGTTTCACTTGAGAGTTCTTTAACAGCTATAAGTCGGTCTTGCGGAACCTGTTTGTTCACTATGGATACATACTCTTCAGTTACCACAAAGGATGGGCGCCCTTCACGATCTTCATCCACCACCGACACGGATCCAGACTTGAAATTTCATATCCAGTATGTCACATACAGTATCACAATGAGGACATTTGTCACCATAAACATGGACCATTTCCTGAAAAATTTCCTAAGGGGATTTTCATTGCCTGTTGAAAAAGCTTGAGCGATATTCAACAGACTCCATGGCACAGCTTCAGCGGAGAGAAACTAACATTTTTGTGCATGTTTTCATTGAACACACTGACTAGTGCCTCATAATTGTCGGATTTTCTTGTCAATATTGTAGGAATACCAGAACCAGCATTTACTTTCCAGATCTAGAATCAGCAACATATCAAAAGCTCCGCTCACTCGACTCTGACTGAGACAACAAGTTCGGAACTCGAGCTTTGTTGTTGTCGTGAATACTACTTTATCGCGCATGCACACATCAAGGAAGTTGATAGTTTCAAATACACAGATACTAAATATCGGAACAGTACACTCAAGGAAGTTGATCGTTTCAAATACACAGATACTAAATGTCGGAACAGTACACTAAGCAAGTTTACCGAACAGCATGGGACGTGAGACATGACGATAACAAGGATGGACGCCACATAGCTCCCCCCAGAACGTCACTATGCTGATGGACATAAAAAAAACTAAATTATTCTAGAATAAAATCTAAACTAAAGTGTTCTGTATTTGGCTGGTGTCCGCACAAGTCTACTAGCCCGCGTTGTAATCGTTGGAGGAGTGTTGTTCTTCAGCGAAGGGAATTCTTCTGGGTCAGTTAAGTCTAGTTTCAACGAAGGCTTGGAAGCCTGAGTGGGTGTTGGTAGAGGTTGGTAGGGTTGTTGTTTCCCCTAGGCTGGTTTCAGTCTATCGTTGGACACTCGAATGGATTTTCCATCTTTTCGAATAACAAAGTGTTTGTCTGTCCTGGACCGGACCTGAAAGGGTCCATCGTAAGGCCTCCCAAGTGGGCCTCTGTGAGCATCATGCCGTAGAAAAACTTGATCAGCTGACATTATATCTCTTGGCATAAAACTACGCTGTGGACCATGTTGGGCGGGAGGGTAAGGGGTGAGCCTTCTCATAGTTTCTTGAAGATCCAGGACAAATGTGTTGTTGGGGCGCAGTTTGTCCGTAGAGGGAATTGGCATGAAATCTCCAGGTACTCGGATGTTAGTGCCATATGTGAGAAGTGCTGGTGAAGCATCGAGGTCTTCCTTCCAAGTGGACCTGAGTCCGAGGAGAACAATGGGAAGCTCATCCATCCAGCGTGGTCCCATGAGGCGTGCTTTAAGGGCAGCTTTAAGATCACGGTGGAATCTTTCGACCAGCCTGTTAGCTTGGGGGTGGTACGCTGTGGTATGCCTGGGGCTAGCACCGAGTACAGCGTGAAGTTTGCACCACAGCGCGCTGGTGAACTGAGGGCCTTGGTCTGTGGTGACAGAGTCTGGGACGCCGAAACGTGAAATCCAATTGCACAGTAAGACCCGGGCGCACGTGATAGCTTCTGCGTTTTGGATGGGAATCGCTTCCGGCCATCGTGTGAATCTGTCAACAATCGTTAGCAAGTAGGTGTATCCTTCTGATGAGGGGAGAGGACCAACAAGGTCCAGATGTATATCTCCGAATCGTCTGTCCGGAGGTCGGAAGGTATCCAGCGCGGCTTTCGTGTGTCGACCAACTTTGCTGGCTTGACATGCGTGGCAGGTGCGAACCATGTTCTTCACTTCTCTCTTCAGGTCTGGCCAAATGTAGCGTGCTGAGATGGCGCGGATCGTGGGTTTGGGTCCAGGGTGAGAAAGGTTGTGCAGTGCCTCCAAAACAGTTTTGGTCCATGATGGGGGTACGACAGGGCGAGGGTGGCCCATAGACATGTTGCACAGGGTGTGTGTGCCGTGAAAAGGAATGTCTGTAAGCTTCAGTGACCCTGGATGATTACGCAGTGTCGCAATTTTTGGGTCGATGCTTTGATCTGCTGCCATCTGTATAATGTCGATGGCTGGGACGCTGGATGTGGATGCCACCAGGGGTTCTAGTTCAATCACAGGGGCACGGGACAAAGTGTCAGGAGCAAACTTTTCTGAACCACTAATGTGTCTGATGTCAGTGGTGAACTCGGCGATGTATGAAAGTTGACGCTCTTTACGTGGGGACCTATCCGCCAAACTGTTTATGGCATAGGTTAGGGGCTTGTGATCAGTGAAGATGCTGAAGGTTCTGCCTTCCAGGAAATAGCGGAAATGCTTTGTAGCGCTGTATATCGCTAGCAACTCCCGATCTAAGGTGGAGTATCGGCTTTGAGTGGGTGTCAGTTTCCTGGAAAAGAAAGCGATGGGTCGCCAAAGACCTTTGTGGAGTTGAGATAGCTCTGCCCCCAAAGCTGAGTCTGACGCGTCCACTGAGAGACGTGTTTCTGCGTGAGGGTTTGGGTGGTGAAGCATGACCGCAGAGGCCAACGTAGATTTAGCACTCTGAAAGGCGGCTTGACACTCGGCTGTCCAGTGCAGATTCTTGGCTTTACCTTTTGTCGCTTCTGTCAGCGGTAAGATAGTTTTGGCCAGGCCTGGAAGGAACCGGTGGTAAAAATTCAACATTCCCAGAAACCGTTGGAGGGCTTTTTTGTCAGTCGGCACTGGGAGGTCTGTGATAGATCTCACTTTCTCCAGTAGAGGTTCGATTCCAGAAGAGGAAATTGAGTGTCCCAGGAATGTCATTGACGACTGTCCGAAACAACATTTTTTGGCATTGAGGACTAAACCGTTTGCAGACGGAAAACCATTCTAAGATCGGTCTCGTGTTGTTCTGGTGTGTTGCTGGCTACCAGTATGTCGTCGAGGTACGCGAAACAGCAGTCAAGGCCATGTAGCACTCCGTCTATTAGCCGTTGAAAGGCCTGAGCTGCATTTTTTAGACCAAAGGGCATCTTCAGGAATTCATATAGACCAAACGGGGTGATCACCGCCGTCTTCGGAATATCCTCGTCTGCAACTGGAATCTGATTATAGCCCCGGATGAGGTCAATCTTGGTGAATACATTTTTGCCTCGTAGGTTGGCGTTTAGATCTTGGATATGAGGGAGAGGGTAGCGGTCGTCCCTAGTGATGTTGTTCAACCACCTATAATCCTCGCACGCGCGCCAGCCTTCATTGGCTTTCTTGACTATGTGTAATGGCGATGAACAGGGGGATGATGAGCGGCGTACAATGCCGAGGCGCTCCATTTCATCAAAACTCAGCTTTAGCAGCAGCTAACTTATCCTGGTTTAGTCGACGTGCACGGGCATGAACCGGAAGTCCAGTAGTGGGGATGTGATGAACGATACCGTGTTTGTTGCCTTCAAAAGTAGGTACTAACAATTCAGGAAAATCCTCTAGTATTGCCTCAAAACGTGAGTGGACTTTGTGGATGCCCGGACGCTGAGACCTGGTGGGCTGCACTAGAATGATGAGGCCACCATCTAGGGACACCAATCTCTTGTTCGCCAAGTCTATTGCTAGCCGACGACTGGCAAAGAAATCTGCACCCAGAATGGGTTGTGTCACATCTGCTACATAGAACTCTTGTGTGAAGAAAGACCTTTTGCAGAGTTTGAGAGGGATTGTGCGCTTTCCATATGTTGAGATTGCTGATCCATTAGCTGCCACGAGACTGGGTCCCCGAGGTCGTTTTCTATCAGGTGGAAGAGCGGGGAAAACAGATTCTTCCGCCCCCGTGTCCACGAGGAAAGATCGTCCGGAAAGTAGATCGGCAAATGAGACAGTGCCGAAGTTTACCGAGCAGGTTTGGAGGGCCTCGATTTGGCCAGCGTTGCCCTCTGCTTCTAGTGTCCGCTGGCCTTGTCGTTTCCCTGTTGCTGAGTGGTTCCTGGGAACATAGCGCATGGGCGACCTTCCACAGTGCTTTCGCAAGGTTTGGCATTTTGACCGAAACCTGTGTGGTATTTACATAATGTGAAAGTGGGTGGCTGATCCGTCCTCCATGACTGTGGTTTGGCAAACCGGGGTACTCTCTTTCTTCTGTAGTTTGGGTTTGAAGAGTTGACAGATGGTGGAGCAAATGACGGGATTTCAGGTAACGCAGAATCGTAGTGTCCGTCGTGCGCTGTAGCCATGACACCTGGGGTAGGCAGGTCTACTTCCAAGATGCGGTCGGCTGTCTTAGCGAGAGTTTCAAGGTCGACCTCTGGAGTATGGGCTAAAATGCGACGAGCCTCTGGGAGTAGTTGGTTGATGAAAAGGGGACAAAAAAGGGTGTTTGGGTCGGAGTTCAGCGACCTCATGTGTTGGAGGAGCTCTGAGGGCTTGCAGTCTCCCAAGCCATTCATGTTAAGTAATGCGGTGTCCTTTTAAAAGCTGGGTAGCCTCGTAAGTCTCTAGTAAGGCTTTCTTTAGGGCGCTGTATTTACCCGTGTCTGGGGGGGGGGGGTGCTCTATGACCGCTTGGACACGTCGTGACGTGGTAGAGTCCAAAAGTTACACAACGTGATGAAATTTCGTTAGGTCGTTTGTTATGGAGGGCGCGTGGGTGGCGAAAGAAGATTCTAGACGAAGAAACCATGCCGTCGCATTGGTTGCCCAGAATGCCGGGGCCTTAAAGGCAACCGCTGACACAGCCGATGCTGATACAGTCTGGCTACGTGTAGCCTGTACCAGTTCCAGTATAGCTTCCTCAGTTTTCATTATAACGAGTTGTTGTAGACACGGTACGTAGCGGTAATTAGTAATAGTTATAGTATGCCGTCAAGCGTGAATCGATGTCCGAGGTCTAGTAAGGTAGAGCAGAGCAGCGATCGACTACTATATTTAATTATACTAAGCCGTGAAACGTTTAGGTCTACTCACGTCAGGGTCACCAATGTAGGAATACCAGAACTAGCATTTACTTTCCAGATCTAGAATCAGCAACATATCAAAAGCTCTGCTCACTCGACTCTGACTGAGACAACAAGTTCGGATCTCGAGACTTTGTTGTTGTCGTGAATACTACTTTATCGCGCATACGCACATCAAAGAAGTTGATAGTTTCAAATACTCAGATACTAAATATCGGAACAGTACACTAAGCAAGTTTACCGAACAGCATGGGACGTGAGACATGACGATAACAAGGATTGACGTCACAATATTCACGGTGTGTTCCAAAGAAATTGTCTAAAGGCTGGCGAAATTTCATTAGTCTACTATGATTCCTTCATACCCAGACCAAAGACTTATTTACCTCCCCCCCCCCCCCCCCCTCGCATATGAAAGACCCAATTGAGTGGTTAGATGCCAATTCCGTGGTTGGGAGCCAATTGCGTGTCATGATGTCACAAAGAGGTTATAAATAGAATTATAACCTCTTTGTGGTGCCGATTTCGTGTCAAATTTCTATAAACAAAGAGCCTGAATGACATGCACCATGCGGTACCATTGCTAGTTTCGTGTCACTTTGAAGACAACACTTCCTTACCAATTGTGCACCTGAGATTGCCTATGATTGTAATGCACGACTACACACTATTGAGAACTGAATTTGAAGTTGAAGCAATGACTTTTGGCTCAGAATGTTTTGTTTGTTAACGTATTGAGCAAGTATTTTCTGGCGAGATGGAAGATGCCATGTTTTTCAATTCCCCCGTTCTTCATAATGACTGGACAGAAGAATAAGCTTTAGGTTTATAGTCAAAGTTTTATGCCAATTGCACCACAGATAATGTCATATACGTACCGAAGATTAGAGGTATTACTAGGGAGTAACATACAATGAAAAGAAGGAGGAGAGATAAGGACAATACAGGAAAGAAGAAGGAGACCATACCACCAGAGTACCCTGCAAACTACACACAGAAGATTAAAAAATCTCCTATAGCGTTGTGGCCCATCGTCTTGTAGGAAAGACACCGAAAGAAACGAGATGGTGGACGCAATTTTAACTATACGAAGCATGCTGATGAGATGTATACATATCATGCAGAGATCTGATATTTACCACCCAGTTCAAAGTGTTCAACGATTTTGTTTTGTTGGGATACTTTGTTCACTGAAGCTGTTTTATTGTGGTGTTTTAGGGTTGTCGAATTACAATGAATCGTTTGCTGCAAATTTTGATTTTTTCTTTTCAATTCAAAGTGTTCAGTTATGTTTAGTTGGTTCACTTGTTTTGAATGAAGTAGGTTATGTCACTAATACGAAACTAGTCCAAGAAGAGATCTAATCCATTTGGGTTACATTATATTAAATTTACATACGTGTAAGTTCTTGGTAATTGTCTACTTACTAATGGTCTACATGTTCTACGGTATGCACAAAAGGAGAAATGTGACACACCACACAGCTGAAAGGGCATCATTTCAAAGAAGCATTGTTTCGCACTTTCGAGAGGGAAGCGGTGTACAGAGAATGAGGGGGAAGATATATATATATATATATATATATATATATATATATATATACATACAGACTTCAAAATAAGTTCAGGACCATTTGCAAACACTCAGAGTGGTCTTTTTGGGTCGACCTGCATGTGGGCGCTCTTAGACTGATCTAGTGGCTTGACGGCACTGCCTCAAGCGGACAATGGCAAAGTGTGACACTGCAAGCCTTCTGGCAACTTCTCGGGCTCCAACTCAATCTTGTAGCCATGCCATAGCTCTGGCACGATCAAAGTCTGTCAGTTTTCGTCTTTGTGGCATGTTGATGCGATACAGGGTTTGGAGCAAACGGCGGCTTATATTGCCACCAAAGTGAGCACAGTTCGAGACCGTACGTCGGTTTATGACGTCAACCAGAACTTTTAACTGAGGAATGTCCGTGATAAAAACAGCAGATTTGGCTAAAATTCCCCGAGGGTATCTGTGCAGCACGTTGTGGTTTTGCCCTTTAGGAAGCTTTGCAGTACGAATTGGTAATCCATTAAGACTTTCCGAGCAAAAAAATTGAAACATTACTTGCGGTCTTTCTTCCGATTAAAAGAAAATCATGGCTGACTGTCAAGGTGGTCCTTAACTGATGTAGAAGTCTGTATATAGATAGATAGAGAGGGAGACAAATAGAGAGAGAGAGTGAGAGAGAGAGAGAGAGAGAGAAAGAGAGAGAGAGAGAGAGAGAGAGAGAGAGAGAGAGAGAGAGAAAGACAGACAGACAGACAGTCAGACGGACAAAGAGAGGAGGGGGAGGCGGAGAAGAGAGGGGGAAAGAGAGAGTACCTGTAGTTCAAAATACTCCTCCCAGCTTCCGGAGAAATACCAGTCCTCTGATTTGTACGATTTTAACAACTCGAAGTAGGAGACCCAGGCATCTTTGGGGTTCCGCAGCACGTAGACTAGATGAGGTTTCTTCTCAAAGGCTTGTTTGGGCAGGAACTGAAACCAACGGTGTGAGGCCAGGACGCGAGGTGAGGGCAGAGTTGGGAAAGTATCACGTATGATATCCAGTCTCACTGTGTCCAAAAGACGCTCTATAAACAAACCGTGCTCGAATCGCGTACTTTGATGGAGCACCATATTTACCACCTCGAAAAACCAATGGCTTCCAGAGCGGGGGAACCCACTGTAGATGACGTCATTAGGGCGAATTTCAAGCTGGCGTATTTCCTGTTGAAGTTGTATCACGTCTTCTCGCTTTTGGTAAATGACGATACGATTGCCGCAGTCGAAAATTTCCGTCGCCATCTTTGATAGTTTATCCAAAGCACTTTGGAGAAGTGTGTTCCTTTCTTGCCCCATGGTATGAGTTTTTTTGTTCTGTGCTATTCTTTTACTTATACGTTCAAGGAAACAGACTTAACGTCCTGGGTTGATTAATTCAATAGATTTTTTCACGCGTTGCCTAAAATAAAATGCCTGAAGTTGTCGTAGATTCTAGGTCTTTTTAGATTGACATCATGTTAACCTTTCTTGTTATTTCCATTCATAGAAGTAAACAAAATAACGTGGTGTGTCAAACAGGGTCAGTGGTTAGCTTTCCCAACATAATTAGAACGCATTTGCACACTATTATTATACACTGTTGACTTGCACTTGCTCGGCACATTCAAAACTACTTTAAGTAAAACGGGGGAGGGGGGGGGGCGAAAAGTTTTGAACTTGCGAACGCAGATTCTGCTACCCTTGCATCATACGCGTGTTAATCTAAAATGAAATAAGAATGGTATAGCAAGCAAATGTTTTATAGTTTTATCTTTAATTTTAATATTCATATAGTAGCGTTGACAAATCGGTTCATCAATCCTTTTTTGCTTAACTCATACGTTCAGCATAGCACAGTAGACAATGCCACATCCACTGCAATAAAAATTCCACCGGTTCAATCGTAGACGTAGAAGAATAATGTTCTATACCTGTTTCCCAAAGAACACTATTTCCATCTCACCGCTGCCCATTCTTGTGAAACCAGGTAAATAACGTCTTCTCTTTAACATGAGACAACCCAGCAATGAAAAGTTCTCTACTAACACTAACAGCAAACTTTTTTGACGAGTTTTTCTTTGACTAACTACCAATGCCAAGATCAAGCTTGCTCATTGTTCTGCACCATAAAGTGTGGGCTCACTGCTGGGGTGTCTATCGTTGCTTCAGATATAACATTCACAGACAGGGCTTGCATGCTCTACTGATTTTTGGGGGCCAATAATGTGTGCCCTTGAGACGTTTTCTTTCAGATTTTTTTTTCATCATTGCTGAACAGTAAAATACCTTTTTTATGTATCAGGTCTCACTTTCGCTTTTGTCGACTGTGAATTATTAGGTACCCAATAATGGAACTGATTTGAATAATCTCTCCGTACCTTTCCTCACTACCTCCAACTCTTTCAGTCGGCAGCAACGTTTACAAGGCAATGTTGTCAAATGACGAAATAGGCGTAACAGAGACCTCCAAATCTACCGATTTGAAAACTTTTATACTAATCTAAATAGCTACTATACCTTTTAAAAAGTACTAAAGACCAAAGTTTCAAAACCCAAAACATTTTTTCAACAGTTTTGAGGTGTTTTTACCAAATTAATTTTTAAAGTATCCTCAAAGATCCAGATCTAGTGGGTTTTATAGACCTGCATTAAACCATCTTTTGATAATGCATGTTTATCTCAAATTGTAAAAAACTGCTGCCCCCTCCCCAATCCCAAACCATTTTTTAAGGCATGTCTTTTTGGGGTTCTTTTTCAAACACATATTCTTTGATAGTATATTATTATAGTTCAGAGCGGGGAAGTTAAAGAAGCATGAGAGTTGAAACAATGCACAACTACAGAGGTGTGTGTCACAGGTGAATTTATATTCCAAATGTGTCGAGAAAGTGAAATTGTGGTCAGTTACTAGCGACTGTAGTGGTCGTAGAAAGCAACGTGAGATAGCCCAGATTTTAAGTCTTTGTATCATGCATGCACTGGCAGCCAGTCACCACTTTGAGTTATCTTGTACATACTCCGGGGTTTTTTTCTGGTTTTGCTGTAATTCACCATGATAATTTAAAATTCCTGTCACAAAAACTGGACTTTTTTTTTTACAAAATGAGTTAAATTTCACGAGACACAGTCGTCAGGCGTAAAACGTTTCAGCTTATTGTGAAGACTTTCCAATTGACTTGCAGCTATGACAACCCCCCCCCCCGCTTCCCCCCCCCCCCCCCATCCTGGTCAACGGTCAAGAACTGAGATACAACCCGGTATTGCTCATCTTGAGTCATGCCATCGTCCTTTCGATGTCAAATCGACCCAGGTGCTGCAGATGCCTAGTGGGTCATCTTTAATATCTCATATGAGAACTGCTAACATCATATTATTTAGAACTTGCGGAGCTTTTATTATTTTATCTATGAACATTTTAGGGGCACCAGACTATCGTAAATTAAGGGCAACTATTACAAAGATTGTAAACAGTGCACAAGTGTGATCAGCAGCCACAGTGTTTGTCAGTGTATGCCTTCTACTGTCAAATTGTGGCATACTTTATTACAAGAGCATGTATTTAAAAGAACTACTGCACAACGAATGGGCCGGTATGCATGAAAATTGCCATTGTGTAAGCTGTCAAAAATTTTATTTTATGGTGAAGCACTTGGATCCAACAGGAAGGTAACAATTTAGAAGATATAATTTATTATTGTTTATATTGGAAACGCGTATTTAAGAAGCGACAAAAATAACTTAAATACACGTACTTATGGTAAAAATGTTTACAAGCCATTTTTAGTATTAACAATAATAATAATTATTATTATTATAAAAGAATAAAATAATTATAATAGAAATAATAATATTAATAATAATAATAATAATAATAATAATAATAATTATCATATTAATAATAATAACGCTGTAGATCTTTTCTGCAGCGCCCACTCCATTGGAACACAGCACTAGGCGCTTTACATAAAATGCATGTACACACACACACATCTACTTGATTATCCCACACCCACGCTTACACATCGTTGCGAAATGAGCACATACAAATACATAACCATGAAGTTATACTTCTTGTCTTTTTTAAAAGCATGCAAACCCTGTATGAGAATCTTACTTCAATCACATTTTACATGTGTAGAATGATACATCTTAAATACGCACTCCTCTATGACTTACTCCTGCATTTATGAATTGATATAGAAATCACACTCACTGTAAAATAACATTCTGTAGTAGCAAATCTTAATATTATACAACGCGCCACTGAGCAGTAGATCCAATAGATACATAATAAGTATTCCGTCTGTTCAGAAATATCGTGCAGACTTTCCCCTTTTCTTGGCTAGTTGCCCAAAAGAAAGTCTTGGTGTTGCAGCCTACCCTCAAAGACATGAGAAGTCGGACAAAAACAATAAAATCAAACAAACAAACAAAGAACAAACTTTCAGATTTTCTCGTCTGGCACTGCAATGCCCTTAAAGGTCTCATGGGTCGTTCGCTTCCTTACAGTACCAAAAAAAACCTGAATTCCCTATTCAAATCTTGCTGGCTTGGTAAAAAGAAATTGCCTAAAATTTGTAACCCCCCCCCCCCAAAAAAAAAACCCCCAACAAGACCCCCCCCCCCCCCAACAAAAACAAACACACACATAGTTTCTTTGAATGTTTCCACGCCTTTGAAGAGCAGTCATGCGTGAGGAGCAGATTATTTGTAAAGACGCAGGATTCAGCTCTACTACACACTAACGAAAAAAGTATTCAAATGGTGTCGAGAAGGGTGGAAAAAATATTATGTTTGCAGTTACTTTCAATCGGCTCTACTGAATAGTGCACAGTGTGTTGTGTTTCTGAGTTGAGGAGACTTTTAAAAGACGTATAACGGGCTGTCTATACTATTTTGGAAGGTTTTTACGATGGAATTTCTTTTGATTTCAAACAGGAGACGAGAAAGGATACTCCCCTGGGGACACCTTCCTCCTGTTGGTGGGGATCTGAAAGGGAGGATCCGACACGAACCTGGAAGGAACGGTTCTTCAGGAAATTACCAATGAAGGCAGGGAGGTGACCGCCTATGCCGAGTGCGTGCAGGTCTCTGAGAATGCCGTACTTCCAGGTTGTGTCGAAGCCTTTTTCTAGGTCTATAAAGATGGCGATCATGTGGCCTCCTTCGGCAAACGTCTCGAGTAAAAAGGTCTCCAGGCGGACCAGGTGATCCAGAGTGGATCGAGTTTTCTGAATCCGCACTGGAGACCGCTCAGCGAGCCTGTCGTCTCCAGAAACCACACGAGTCGCCTGTGGATCATATTTTCTATAAATTTGCACAGACAGCTCGTTAGTGCCATTGGTTTGTAATTGGAAGGGTGTGTGTGGTCTTTGTTTGGTTTGGGTATCGGAATGACAGTGGCGAGGCGCCAAGACTCCGGTAAGGAGTGCAACCGCCACATATTGTTGTTTCTGTCTAGTAGGAGTGTAAGTGTTTCTGTCGGTAAGTGTCTAATTATCTGGTTGTGGATGTCATCCGGACCCGGGACTGTGTTGCCAAGGTCCGAGATGCACGATGTTAGTTCGTCTAATGTGAAGTCTGCGTTGCAGGTTTTAGTGTTGTTTGAGTGGAAGTTAGGTGTTGTTGTTCTCTGTCAGTTTTGATGTTTTGGAAGGTGGCGTTGTAGTTTGCTTGGGATATGTTGTTGGCGAGAGATGTAGCTATTGTGTTTGCGATGTCTACCCGTGTTTCAGCTGTGGTTCCATCCGGCCTCTGGATGTGCCGGATGGTGTCTGTGCGTCTTCCTAATTTTTTAGCGATTTTAAAAACTTGGTTGAGTGGTGTGTGACTGCTTATTTTGGAGATGTATTTTCTAATCGATTGTCTTTTGCTCTCCCTGAGGCATCGACGTGCCTCAGCTCGACCTTTTAGGCAATTAATTTTGTTTTCTATGGTGGTGTTGTCGACGGCTTTTCGACATGCTGCCTTTTTTTCTTTACTGCATCTTCACAGTCCTGAGAGAACCAGATCTAGTTCTTCCAGGGTTTGGTTTTTGTTTTTGGTATGTGCGGCATATTTCTAGAAGATCCTCGTGGAATTTTTTTGTAGTTGAGGTCGACAGATAGATTTAGAATCTGAGAACATTCAGGAGCGAACCCGTCCCAGTGTGCAATTTTGAAGTTGAAGCGTTCTGAGATCGGGTCGTTTTGAAGGCTATTGTTTTTTTATAGAAGAATTGGGAAATGGTATGTACGGTCACCCTGCACAGACCACTCAAAATCTGGGACTAGGGCAGGGGTAGAAAAGGTGAGGTCAAGGGATGAAGTGCCAAAAGTGGATCTGTTTCTGTAAGTTGAGGACCTATCATTTAAGAGGCAGATGCTATTTTGGAATTAAAAAAATCTTCTATCATTTTCCTTTCTGGTCTGTGGGTTTGTCTCCCCAAAGGGGGCTGTGGGCGTTGAAGTTAAAGTCACCTAGCAAAATAAAGGATTTTGGAAGCTGGACCTTTAAGTTATTTAGTTGGGTTATTTTGAGGGGATAATTTGGTTGGATATAGATTGAGCAGATCGTGATTGGTCTGTGCAGGGTGACCCGTACAGCAATAGCCTGGAGGGTTGTCCTAAGATGTATTTGTCTGTGGAGGGTGTTATTGTCGGTGTTGATGGTGGTTCCACCGGAAGCAATCTGGTTCTCCGTGTGAATGTGATGATATGCAGTAAATCCTCTTAAGTCTATGGTTGAAGCCGGGACGAATTTTGTTTCTTGTATACAGGCCACAAGTGGGCAAAGTGTGGCATGTAGGTGTTGCAATTCTGCAATGGAAGGTCGGATTCCGCCGGCATTTCACTGCGGGATTGCCATTATATCCTTTTTTGCTTGTTTTTTGGAGCACAAAGGCAACGGCTTCGAAGTAATACTCTGACTCCTCCTTGCAGGGGAGGCAAAGTGGTTTCTAGGTTGCCGTCCTGGATTGGACGGCGATCTAGTGGGGGATTTGGAGGAGTGACGGACTCCGCCCTTCCCGGGGTCAGTCCAGGGAGGGGTGTCGAGCTGTCCTCCTCCATTGGTTGATGGGGTAGCGGGATGTCTGCTGGAGGTATAAGGGGAGATGGAGCAGACGGAGGGGGCTGAGAAGAGGGAGGAGTGGACACCTCACGCTCCATCAGAGGGATGAGGTGTGAGGTGGAAGGAGAAGAAAAAGAAAAAGAAGGATAGGAAAGGGAGGAGTGGCAGAAGGGGGGTAAGGGGAGAAGAGGGTGTGGAGGAAGAGTCCACCCCGTCCTCCCTCAGGACCCCATAGCGGTTTGTCAGTGGCACCTGAAAGGTGGGTACCACAGGGATAGGAAGAACCTTTTTGGGTCTTGGTGCAGCAAATCGCTTGTTGACCGCGGGTTCTGGGGGTCGACAGTTGAAGCACTGGCCGACCTTGTGACTGGCCGGAGTACGCTCGCATATGACCGGCCAGGGACCGGGGTCATAACTGGCGGGCAGACAGCTTTGCGGGCTTCTTGAAAAGAGCAGCCATTTCGCGCTTTGTACTCTTGGATTGCGCGTTCTTGGATCCAAGTCAGGCAATCCTTGCTGAAGGCTGTATACTGGCCTTGGTAATTTGGGCAGCAAGGACTAGCCATGCATTGCTTCTCATGATACCCAGTCTTGCCGCAGCGAGGACACACGGCTGCACGTCGGCATCGCGACTGACTATGGCCAAACTTCTGACACTGAAAGCAGCGCAGAGGGTTTGGCACATAGGGTTGAGCGTCCAAGACCAAGTACGATGCCCGAACGATGGCTGGAAGGCGACACGAATCGAGAGTTAGAATTATCGTATTCGTTTCAATTGTGGTCTCCCTCCGCGGAAGAGTAATTCGGAAGGCTTCGACCACACCTTCGCAGTTATCCACAATTTCTTGGTTTGAGCAGCCCTTCAGCTCATGGCTACGGACCACGCCCTTCGACTGCTTGAATTTCTGGTGTCGCTCGGATACACAAAGAACACCACCGAAGGTCGTGATCGTCTCAAGTCCGGCCAGTTCCTTATCCGATGCGCACTTGATGAGGAGAGCACCAGAGGACAGTTTCTGGACATTCGTAGGAATGTATCCCACAACCTGTCGTAGTGCATCTCCTGTTTTAAAAAGGTTGAGATCTGTGATCTTTTTCTGCGCATCGGTGCTGCGGATGGTCAAGTATGGCTGCCGTGGAAGCTCCCTGAGAGGGGGGAGGGCAAAGGCAGCTGTAAAGGTCCTTTTTCCTTTGGGGTAAGTTTGCTCGGCTCGGCGGCCGTACGCGCTTCCGCGAGCTGAGACTTTTTAATAAGGTTGGGAGTTGAGGAAGGGTTTTTGTTTGAAGAAGGTTCCTTGTGAGTGTTTTTATTGGTTCAACTCCGGGGCTCCCCACTCGCCATCGAGCCCAACAAGGGAATCATTGCTCGGATGACCAGAGCTGTGCCAGGGCTACCCCGGAGCTATACTCTCCACGAGAATGCATAAAATGCTCCCGTCAAGATTGACCCAGGGCTTGAAGGACTTTCAACTCCCAACCGATTGAGTGGCATGGACCGTGCCACCCTCCCCTCTAAGAGGAAAACCAGGGCCAAAGAGGTGTGTTGGTGAGGGACAGTCCGTAGACTAATCTGACGTCAACCGCCAGGTACCCGGTTTCCCTCCACACGGGTCGCACCTCACGGTCAACAAGGTGCCCACTCTGTGGGATGGGTGACGTCTCTTTTTGCTGCACATGAGGTCAGAGGTGGGAGAAAAGATAGAAGAAGAAAGAAAGAAGGAAGGAGAAGAGGAAGATACACCAAAGTCAGTGTCGCATCCAGATCCCAGAGGGTTGGGGTCCGTGTGCGACACCTCGTCTTTGAAGAGGTTACACCTCCTGCAGACGAAGCAGTGGGTCTATTTATATACCCCCGACTCAATGGGGGTAGAACCTTTCATAAATAAGCTCATGCTTACATGCTTTTTGTAATATTCTATACTGATTCCAGAACCATGCGCTCAGAATTTGAGTTTTACTTCTTGTCGAATTTTAAATTTTCAGCTTTTAAAAAAATGAAATCTAGTTGAGGTGGAAGCATCACCTTAATGTGTTTGTTAATACTCTGATGAAGCGTCATTCCAAGTATAAGAGATCTGAGTTGAAGGGTCTTGTGCGCCCTTGACATAAACAGCATTGAGAACAGCTTGTACGTTTTAATTAGTTCAACTTGATCAAGCCTAATCATCTCCATGTTTTAAATGACCCATACCATTAATCATTTGTAAATGTTCAACTGCTGAGCGGCATGCACCCCTCAGCATTTTGATTTTCAGTTTTTAAAAAAGAAGCTCGTTTGTTAGTTGTTCTCTCTTATGTGTATTGAAATTTTGTCTCCGTATTTTTTTTTCTCAAGAAATATAAATGCATTGAATGAATGTTGTGAGATGAGTCATTGAAAAGCATTTACATGCTGGGAACCGATCATGAATAAATCAATGTTTGTATGTTTTTCTTAATCTGTATTAATTCCAGACCCAGGCATTGACCATGTTGAGTTTTGTTCTTGAATTTTCAATTTTCAGCTCTTATTGATTATTTAGGTGAAAACATCACCCTAATTGGTATGTTTTAACTCTGGTAAAGTGTTAAAATTAAGCCGTTGCACCTTTGGAGTGTGTTTATTTTTATTCCTAAAAGTAGTAAGTGCTTGTAAGTAAGTGAAATATACTGAGATTTGGCAACCAAACTGTCGTATCTGGAGTTGCGATACCCCTGTCTGTTGAAATTTGGATTGCAAAGAGTCGTAACTCAAGAAACGACTCTTTGTCTTCAACCTGACTATCGTAACTTGAGTTACTACAGTTTGCTTGCAAGTTTGGATTTGCAGTTTATCGTAACTCATTATTACAGGAAAAGTGGCATTGGCAGCCACAAGCTCATTAGAAATACGAGCGTGGACTGTACTTTGATGCTCACATGCAAAAAATGACACCGGTATCTTTAACCGTTTGGAAATGAAACAGTTTTTTTTCGTCTCCTGAAAAGTTGCAAATTTTAGATACGTCTTTTTGGAAGGGTACCCTCGAGATATACTCGTACACACCAATGAAACCAAACTTCTACTATAGGCAGGTAAATGCCCACTTTTGGCGCAGGTCAAGATTTCTAGAAACCCACGAAATCTGGGTTAGGCAGCTTGTACTTAAAAGCGACCAATTGCACACATAATGGTTTGGGATTAAGACTGACAATTCACTGGTGTCTGTAACGTAGTAGTTTGCCACCTCGCTGTCGCACGCAGCAGAAGACCAAGGTTCGATTTCTTAGGGGAGCGACTTTTTATCGAGCATCTAGGTCTTTCAGCTAGGATTGCATATCCATCATCCATCTCATCCGTGAATGAGCTTGACAGACAGGCAAGGAAACCCGCTTCCTAAATTATCTAGTTGTGTCGATTAAAGGGGGGGGGGGGTAAAAACACTTGCGTTTTTAAAACAATGTGTGGCACCGTGGTAAAATCAGGTGCTCGTCAAAATAATGAAACCCAAAAAAAAGCGATATTTTCCCACCCTTTGGCAATTTATAGTGTACATCTTGTTCCGTCTCAACACCCAGTATGTCCATTTAAAACACATTTATTCTGTGAATATTTTATTTTTCAAAAACTTTGATCAAAGGCACACAATAATGCAAATTTTAATTTGCAGTTTCCAAAGACACTGCAGCTTTGGAAGTTACCAAACTTTAGTGGTCATTTTACCTCGCTAATTATACCTCTGACACCACGTGACCCTGACCTATTTCAATCAGATTTTGCTCGACTTCTGATCAAAAAAGATTTTAAGATCATCTCAATAACTCCACATCCCCAAACGTTGACGAACGTCTTATTCTACCATGTCGCAAAACAAATAATAGTAACTAAAAAAAGTACCCCCCCCCCTCCTTTCCTTAAAAAACAACAATAACAACAACCACAATAACTATTACAAAAACAGCAACATCTACTACGACGACGACGATGACAGCAACAACAACAATAAAGACAACAGCAACAAAACAACAACAAACAGACAAACAGACAGCAAGAAAAGCAGCCGCAACAACGACAGCAACGACAACAATAACACCACCACCACCACCACCACCACCACCAACAACAACAACAACAACAACAACAACAACAACAGCAATAGCAAAAAAAACAACAACTTACAGTTCGTGAACGATAGACAGTTCCCAGAAACTGCTGAGTCAGCGCCGCTAAGCTTCAGGTCAACAACGTCTATCTTGATGTACTTGGAAACCGGCGCGTGAAGATTTCACACACAGGCCACGTCACTGACGGGGAAAACAGGCGAAGATAAGACAAGAGAATACAAGGCAAGACAACACAACAACACATAAAGATAAGATAACATACATCAGGACAAGGGCTTACGCGTAAAAGGGATACAGGTACAACATCTCAACAGAAAGTCCGAGATCATCAATGCCTTTCACCCTTGGAGGGTATAGACTAGACAGACCACATACAAGCTTCTTCCATTTATCTCCGTCCTGAGCAGTCCTTCCAAGCTCGTTCTAAGTGAGCTTCATCTCTCTCATGTCCCTTTCTCCACATCTCCTCCATGTTTCCAGTACGCTACCACTACATTGTGCTCGCTCAGCAGAAAGGCTGAAATACTCGATAAAAATTCTCCGCACTCGGGAATCTAACTCGGGTCTCCTACATGAGACAGCAATGTACCTAACCGCTACACCACAGATGAGGTCTACATGTTAAGGTGTTCGCCTCTCATTTAATAGGTCCAAGGTTCGATTCCGGATAGGGACGGAATATTGTCTTCTCTAACATTTTCCCCTTTCACATCCTTTCCTGCTCTCTAACAATGTCCGGTAGTCTGCTTTCGTCTCACTTTCTGTCCCCACCCCCTCACCTCCTTTGCCCCCGACTGACTGCTACTCCTTGGCTCCCTCTTACTGCTGCTGTCTTTCAGCCACACCTTGAACTTATGGTCGGTATAAGATCTACACCTAGCCTTTTCGGATAAATTCAAAAAATCTCGGAGGTCCCGGGTGCACATTGGCCGCATGATACATAACTAGATCTAGATCTGGTTAACTAAGTTACTTAGTATAGTAGGAAAATGTAGGTCTACAGCCAAACAATTAATTATTTACGGTGAATTTATCATTCATGTCAACAGGTCTGTTGATCTAACTAGATCTAGATTCTGTACTTATGACATAGACTGTAGCCTATACTACATCATACACGGCAGGTCTACTCTTCTTTAATATAAACATTTGCCTTCTGTGTCTATAATATCTAGATCTAGATCTAGATCTAGAGGTAGGCGTAGTATTAGTATTACCAGAGACCTAATAATGTTAACTAGGTATTACCAAAGATTTTCTACTTCCAAGGTATTGCATTGAAGTCTTCTTTGGGCTTTTGTCGAACGCCGTGGCAGGCCCGCTTTGCCGACTTCACAAGGCAACGGGAGGTTGGTTTCATCGCCGACTGCTTGGGGGGGGGGGGGGGGGGGGGGTTCAGTCCCCCAGCGCACAAAGCAGCGCTACAGGACTACACAGTCTCCGAGTAAGCAGCACTAGGGGACTGTACAGTCCCTTATCAACGACCCAGATCGAAAAGAATAGGCATCGGCTGCCACTCGAGCAAAATTCAAAATTCTCTACCAACAGAAAATGTTTAATGTGTCCCGCGCACACATAATATGATCTTATGCTGTTGCGAGCGCCGGAAATCACTTATCATCCCCCCCCAAAAAGACCACCACAGATATGGGTTTTGACCTTTTGTACAGTTTGGGGTAGTCCAATGACGTCCAGTCCTGGCTGTCTCCAGTTATCTCCACCGTCTTAGTCGTGCCGTCACAGCCCGTCACTGAACAGAAAGAAGAAAAAAAAAAGGTTTAAAAAAAGGGAAACTGTATAAGTATATAAGACAAAGAAAAAAATGGAAACTCTTTCAGTTAAAGAAAAAAAAGCTAAACTGCACAAGTTTAAGAAAAAAAAAGTGCAACTGTATAAATTAAAAAAGGGAAAAAAGCGAGACCTTATAAGTTAAAGAGGGGAAAAGGCGAAACTATATAAGTTCAATTAAGAATTGTTTTTTTTAGCGAAACTATACAAACTCAAATAAGTTCGAAAAAAATGATGCATAAGCCACACTGTATAAATTGAAGAAGGAAATGTGCTAAACTCAATAAGTTAAAGGGGGGAAAATTGGAAACTGTAAAAGTTAAAGAACAAAATGTGAAACTGTGTAAATTATTCACACCAATAACTTTTTAAAAAAATGAAACGTAGGTGTTCGCTTCTTTTTTGCTTTTTATTTGTTTAATCTCTTTTCGACACAATTTGGATAATTATCAAAAGGCTGGCTCTGATTCTGTTTGTTAGGCCCAACCCTGGCTCAGAGAGATACAACGTCAACGTTTAAAGAGGAAAAACAGAGACACTCGATACACATTCTCCCCACATAGAAATCGAGCTCAGGTCTTCAGTATGTGATGGCAAAGCGCCTTATAATTGCAATACCACAGCCGCCTGTTGTACCCCCCCCCCCCTTGCAATCTTGTGAGGTTATTTAAAAAGCACATACTCCAAATTTAATGAAAGGACTAAGGCATGTAGGACAATTCTTGTAAAAGGTGAAATCAAGCCCTCGTCAAAATAATGAAATCGAAGAAAATGGCATTTTTCTGGCTGTTGGGCAATTGTCTTTGCTAATTGTCTTTTTTTTCGGATCAACACCTTTTAAGTCTATTTAAATACAAATTTCTGAGTGAATTTTACTGAAAAACATTGATTAAAGGAACAAAAAATGTAAATTTTCATTTTCCAAGAACACTCAGGCAGTGGAAGTTACTAAACTTTGGCGGCCATTTTCTCATTCTCTTTACCTCTGAAACCAGGCGATCCTCCCCTCCTTCAGTCGCAAATATCTCGACTTCTATTCAACAAAGATGGATATTATTTTCACCGAAAGCAAGGCAAATGAACAGGTTTTAAGATGATACCAATAACACCATTTTCCCAAAGACTTACGAAAGCCTGATTCCACCACATCGTGACTGTTTCCTTGCCTAAGGACACAACGTTTGACCAAGCAGGGCTTAGAACCCAAAACCGCATCTCACGATTATAAGTCCTCTAGCCTAACCATTAAAGACAGTGAAAATAAAAATAGAAGCAACAGAAATGTAGTTTCTTGGGAGACTGCTGAGAATATCGTGGAAGGAAAAGAAATCAAGTGAGGTAGTGATTGATGAAGCCCACGTGGAACGCTCACAGTTAAAAGGAATCAGGAAACGACAAATGCAGTTTTTGGAACACCTGAATAGACATAAAATAAAAGTCTTGAACATCTAGCTCTCACTGGTAAAATTGGTGGCAACGAGGCAGGGCCAGGCCCAGAGCAACCTACTTCGGGAACCTAAACAAATGGTTAACGGGAAAGGTCAGGGAAACGTAGCTTGTTTTAAGAGCATCCAAGCAAAGGAAGGAATGGAGACCCACGATCGCCGATGTCTGTTACAGACAGTGGTGGGGCGCCGTTGGTGCAATTGGTGCAAGCGCTCCACCTAACCCTGGCCTTCACAAACCCCTCTCCATTTTCTAATTGTTTTAAACCAGTCAGTGCTCTAGATCTACAACTAAATCCTTGCGATCCGTCACCCGCTGGCTGCGCCAGTGAAGAGACAGACGGCGATGATGGTTTAAGCTCGTCGCACCGGTTGCGGTAGTGTCTGCTGGGAGCAAGCAAAATCTTTGCACCAAAGTTATTTTTGTCACTGTAGAGAGATCTAGGCATCGTCCTTCCCACACAAGAAGAAAGGAGCATGAAACTGCTCTTCGCGGCACAAATTTGGTGCAAGCTAAAGATTTGATCCAAGTTTCCGCGAGCCTATTTTCTACATTGGTAGGGTCTACGGTAACTCAATGAAGAATGGGTATCGAAACTGTAGTCTCCATCTATGGTGTAGCAAGTCCTGGTGCTGCACGAAGTAATTAGAAATCTTTAAATCTTCTCAGATTGTGAGCATAGTGATGAGTAGTTAGTATTGTTTCACTTTATTGCAGCTTTTATGCGGTTTCATCTAGAAACAGTTGTTAATATCGATAGATCCAGATTACGGGATATGCTGCAGATTCTAATTGACTTTCTCTAGAAATCTAAATAGTAGCTACTAAGCTTATTGCCCTTTTGCTCACTTTCCAATTATGCACCACCTTGCGACGCCACTGGTCACAGATCTGGCACTAGATGATGAACCTAACAATTAGACTGTCATAAAATAAAGAAGCGATATCTGATAATAGCAGTAAAAATAATTATTCCAGGAAATATTTAACGCTCCCATCAAGAAAATCCAGGATAATATATAATTATTATTTTAGTACTTGTACCTTCTTAATTACAGTGTGCGCACATAACAAGTTGAATTTTATGATTCACTCATGTTTAAGGGTGCGATGTTAATTCAACTAACATTCTAGACTACAATGTTATAAAAGATTTTGGTTCGAATTCTAGATTTAGCTACATTGTGCTAGGGTTGTTTAGGGGAAATTTTCAGGTCTCTTCACCTATTTTCTCTCAAAGAAATATATTCTTGGTTCATCTCTGCCTCCTCTACCTTCTTTTCTTCCACAGTGAGCTGGACGTTCAAGGTCATTATGTTCTAGAAATTTCACTTCGTCGGCCAACTGCTGTTTATAGTTTTAAAAAATATAAATTCTTCGAGCAACTTATCCTCAAATATCTCTTTACTTGGTGCATCAACGTCACCCATACTTTGCCCAGCAGTATAAATCAGCTTGTCTTAACCTAAATCATATTTTCCCCACTACAATTGAGGTTAATTCCAAAAACCTTTCTTCATAAATTTATGTTATGAACTTCGGGTCATGCGAAACTGGGATTGTTCTCGCACACATTTTGCATACGCACGAGGGCGGCCAAGTAAACTATGGCAAGTCATGTTTTTTTCAAATATTACAGTAGAGACAAAAAGAGTAGAGAAACTTCATTTTCGTAAGGGAACCTACAAATGCCATGACAGACGCTAGGCTCCCTTATGAAATGAAGTTCATCCACCCAAAATACTTCAAGAAAATCCCTTTTTTAAAGTCTTCTGTAACATAACTTACCATAGTTTAGTTGGCAGCCCTCAAGCCACTTTTAGTTGCAAAACTTGCAACGAGAAATTGATTTCATAGTGAACAGTTTTTTACACTTAAGGTCCTCAAAACATACGTTCTATAAGCATAATGTAGCGATTAGAAAAAATAGATGACGGACTTGCTTTCTAAGACGATGTTGTCCCAGCTGTAAACTTTTTAAAATCTGTAGAAACAACCCACTGGGATTTTTAATTAGCATTTTGTCAAGGAATTTTCTAAAGTACAGTTAACAGGTGTTCACAAAAACATTGATCTAATAGGACAAATTCCTACAAGTCATTGCGCAAAAGCTGGAGACTTTAAGTTCGATAGCTGAAGAAACATTTGACAGTAAGTTGCCCCAGGAATTACTGACCACACTATTTTTATAGACCTACTGAGCACAGCATTATAATATTATATAGCTTTAAATTGCCGTCTCGTAATCTCTGCTATTGGTTGCACGTGCTCGAGGAGCATTTAAATGCAACACAAATTCCAAAATGCTGTAATGGTAACGTAGAATACATAAGTATTTTCTTAAGAGAATAAAACCGATTTGTTTGGTTTTTGTTGTTACTGTTGTTTACAATCACCTGAAAAGAGTTGGTGTTTTGGCTTAGAACAGTCAAAAGCTTACCAGCATCTTGTGTTGGTATGTGTGTGTGTGTGTGTGTGTGTGTGTGTGTGTGTG
>NW_004798294.1:98106-99332 GCF_000002075.1 Aplysia californica | reverse complement strand
CCCCCCCACACACACACATACACACTCTCACACACACACGCATACACACATAGACATACACACACAGACACACACACAAATACAAACAACAAATACGTAAACACACACAAATATACACACGCTAACACACACAAACACATTAACACACACACAAACACACACACAAACACACACACGACCAACGCACACAAACACTCACATAAACAGAGACACAAACACACACAAACACACAAACACACAAACACACAAACACTCACACAAACACACACAAACACAAACAAACAGACACACAAACTCACACACCTAAACAGACACACAAACACACACGCACAAACACACACAACCACGCACATACACACATTTTAGCACACACATTAAACACATACACATAAGCATACGCACATAAACACACGCATAAACCTACATTCACACCTGTAACCACAAACATATAAACACACACGCACATTAACACAAACACACATATGCACACGCACAAACGCAAACATACACAGAAACCTACACACATGCATAAACACACTTAACACACACACACGTAAACGTATTTTAAAACACACACACTCACACACACGCGCGCGCATGTACATATACAGACACACACATGCATGTACAAACACAGACACACACACAACACGTAAACACACACACACTTAAACACACACACACATAAACACACAAACACACACATAAACACACACACACACATACACACACACCCACACAAGCAATGTTGAAAGCAACGTAGGCAAGTACATTGTACATGTATTCCATTTCACAGTTGCAGGAAAACTTACCTGAAGACAGAATATGTGTTGATATTGCTAAAGAAGAATTAATGTTTGCAGGGCTTTGAACAGAGATGTTCCTAGCTCGTGCAGCGTAGCCGTTAGCAATGGGCTTGAATAGCCAAGTGCATTCGTAAAAAGATCTGAAATCAGCAGAATAAAAACAAATATTATCTTCTTTTTTTTTTAAAGTAGAAAATACATTTAACGAAAAAGAAAATTTTTAAGAAAGCTCTGGCATGATTAATTACATAATTAATTACAGAACATCAGTATCAATTCACTATCTATCTATCTATCTATCTATCTATCTATCTATCTATCTATCTATCTATCAATCTATCTATCTATCTGAAGTATCTCTGTTTGTCTGTCTCTCTATCTATCGCTCTCTTTCTCTCTCTCTCTCTCTCTCTCTCTCTC
>NW_004798294.1:93599-97729 GCF_000002075.1 Aplysia californica | reverse complement strand
TATATATATATATGTACTAGGGGGAGCCAAAAGGCAAGGCAAGTTGTTTGCTAATTTGCCTGATTTTGATTCAATTTTTATGACATTCTGTGCACAAGTAGGGGTAAAATGGGGGAATTTGGGTAATTCAACATCCACACTCCTTAGATCTAGCTCTTTGCAAGAAGAAAGCAAGGAAAGCGAATTTGGAACTCGTCCAATTTTTCAACCACCTTTGACTTCTACTTCCTGCAAGAACACAAGAGATAGTCATTTGTACTACTGTTTCATTCTGACACGGAAAGAAAGTTTTTACACGTCTGTCGAAGATAAGTGCAACACTCATGGCTTTTAAAGATTGTAAAATGCTGCTAAATGTTCTCTAACTTTGAAGCCCAAGCTAGAAATGCTAAACCATTCTTTAGATAAGTAACATTTGCCCCCAAAGGTGCTCTCTATGTGCTTCAAGTATGATGCTGTGTCTATTGTAGATTCAAAAAGGCCAGGGAAATTCTACACTCCTTGGGTATGGAATTTCCCGTGTCCTTTTGGGGAGAAATTTTTTTATCAAAATCCTATGGCAATAGGTTTTTTTGTTTCTTTTTTACTATGGGAGGCCCTAGCTATCTTGTCGTGTGAATAGTTTTATCCTCCTTATCCGTGTTTTTCGCATTGGTGCAACTCCATACCAAGCGAGAGTGGAAATGCCCTAACATATTTTACTATTGTTTATCTTAGAAAAGCACATAACCAAAGAAGTGTGTAGCCTATTAAAACTGTTTGAACAGTAAGCTTGATTGAGGACCAACATGATGTTAGGCCTATGCTTTAGAGCTAGATCTAGATCGAGAAGTAATTTCTCTTCATGTTCTTCTCCCTTTCCTTTTCTAGAGAGACTGACTAATCATGGTGAGCAATTATAAGAGGAAGACAGTGGCGTATAACCATGCAGATATGGAGAAAGCGGCCAATCTCGTTACATCTCAGTCCCATCCTCTGATGTCGCCTCAACATCTTCCAGCCCGACTACTGCCCTGAATAGTCAGCAGACTTCACCTAATGCTCCATCAAGTTCGGCTGCTGTCTCCCCACCCAATGCTCCATCAAGTTTATCACTTTCACCACGGCCTGCACACCAGAAATCCACATCAAGAACTTTTTTTTGCCAAACTGACTCAGATGATCAAGAAATCAGCATAAGGCAATAGAGTCAACAGACAGAGGGCAGTCAAGAGACAGTTTGGTGGAAGCATCGGAGGAATGTATCGCTTACTAGACTGCTGGAGGATGAAGAGAAGAGAGCAGTAAAGAAAGCAAAGGGATTGAGCAAAGGAAAGGGGAAGAGCAAGGGGAGATGCACAGGAAAGAAGACTGCTGCTGCTGCTGTTCCCCCTCCTCCAAGTGACGACAGTAACAGTGACAATACTCTTGAAAATGAGCAGCCACCTCTACAACAAAGATCAAACAGTGACAAAGACAGTGACTACACCGACAGTGACAATGACCCTGACTATGTCCCTTGATCGACATCAAAAGTGGACAGAAATATGTTTGAAATTGATTTGTAATTAATTATTTTCTCAAAGATTTATCCCCGTATAGGCTTACATGAGAAAAAATCTGCCTATAAAACTCATCATAGTACCGAAACTGCGCTTTTAAAAGTAACGTCTGATTTATTGGATTCCATTGATAGCAAAAACATCTGTCTTTTAACTCTTTTGGATCTGTCCGCAGCTTTTGACACAAGTGACTATGCTATTCTACTCACCAGACTTGAGCGCTCATTTGGCTTATCGGGTACTGTGCTTTCATGGTTTAAGTCATATTTACTAGAAAGAGTTCAGTCAGTGCAAATTAAAAATAGCTTTTCAAAGCAGGTCAGGCTCGATTATGGAGTTCCACAGGGGTCCGTTCTTGGACCAGTGCTCTTTACACTATATACACAGGCCTTAGCAAGCATTTTACAAAATCATGGATTGAATTATCATTTTTATGCCGATGATTCCCAAATGTATGTTAATGGCACCATTCAAGATCTACCAAACATGATTTCCATCAATAAACAATGTTTTTATGAAATCAAAAAGTGGATGACAGTAAACAAATTGAAACTAAACGAAGAAAAGACAGACATCATTCTTATGCTGATTCCGTGCTTGTTTAGTCGAAGCTTGAGTTTTGCCAACAGCAGAAGATGATCCAATCCAATATCTGCCCCTCTCTGTACTTTGACATCTTCCAGTGAACGTCTGAACTTACGAGAGATACAAAACTGATCTATCTGGTTCTCCGTCACTTCATCTGGAGAAACCCATGTGGCCTTGTGGATCCTCTTTTGGGGAAAAACAAAGCTCCCAAAAATGTTGAAAGCACATATATTTGCGAATCGCTCACCGTTCTCATTCATTTGTCCAAAGCTATGTTGTCCCATAATTCTTCCATACCCAACGTTGTCCTGACTAATTTTGGCATTGGCCACGCCATTATGATGTTGACATCCTTCGTTGGTAGTTTGTCGATGAACCCTGGAGCTGGCTGTAAAAGGCATCCTTGTCTTCACCCGAAGCATCATTTGTTGGGGCGTAGATTTGGACTATGTTGATGTTGATGCTCTTGCTCCTTAGTGAATGAAACCATGATGATCCTTTTCCCGTGTGGTTCCCATCCTCTAAGTGACTTCTGTGCGTACTTACTCAAAATGATTCCCACTCCTTCCGCATGGTACTTGTCTTCCCTCCCAGAATACAATACTTGTTCCCCCGAGCTGAGCTGCTTCTGTCCAGACAGTATCCAGTGGGTTTCGCTGACTCCTAGTATGTGCAGCCTGTATCTCTTCATCTCTTGTACTACTTGAGAACTCTTTCCTGCTTCATTCAAGGTGCGAACATTCCACTACGCAATCCGGAGAGACTTGTTAGACAGAGAAGGTTTCGGGTCAGAAGAGTCCTCGCGCGTTGTCCTCTGTCCTTCTTTGTTCCTGCTGATGCACAAGCTCCTCCGTCTCCCAAGATCGAAAAACAAAAAGTTGTGTTTGTCCGTGTTTCTGTAACTTACTGTTTTTTACTGGGTTGGGTAGTTGGCCCTCCGCAAACTGGCATTTTTGGGGCGACAAGACCTATGCACTTTTAGTCGCCTCTTACGACTCGCAGTATCACGGCAGGTGTTTACTTTGCTCCCCCATAGTAAAACAAGGGTCCCCAACAAGCAGGGGTGTTTAAGGACATTACCCAGTATATTTCCTTCGTCCGCATGTGGGATATCGTATGGTCTTTTGAAATCAGTTTTATCTGCTGTTGTTGTTTTTGTTGTTGCTGGGTTGTTGTTTTTTTTAGATCGGTCTTTATTTGTGGTGGCAACAGCACAGAAAGGCAATCATTGAACTACAAAACAATAATTCTTACAAAAAATTTTTTAAGGAGATTTTACATCATCATCATCATCATCATCATCATCATCATCATCATCATCATCATCATCATCATCATCATCATCATCATCATTAACATCATCATCATTAACATCGTCATCATCATCATCATCTGGTAAGTGCTTACGGCGCTGGGTAAGGGGATGGGGACAGAAAGTGGAGGCAAAAGAAGACTACAGAATATTCCTAGAGAGAAGGAGACAATTTTAGAGAAGAAAATTGTTTTCGGTCGCTACACAGATTTGAACCCAGGACCTTTGAATGTGAGGCCAACACCTTTAACCTCTATGCCATGAGAGCCCCCCTCATCATCATCATCATCATTAACATCATCATCATCATCATCATCATCATCATCATCATCATCATCATCATCATCATCATCATCATCATCATCATCATCATCGTAGCCTTGAACACTGCAATCGTCGCTCAAGCGGGATACATTAATAATGTCATCCTTGAGTTAACGAAAAGATTTAAAAACTTACCGTAATGTCAGCAATCTTGTAAACAGCGAAAGCCTTGATAAAGGAAACAAAATACGACAAAAGCCCACCAAGCTCACAAGCAGAATCCGCAGCGAAATAAGGCCAGGGCATAAAGCAGTTATTGCTGGAAACGAAGCACTTTGAAATAAACATAGCATTCTGCTAAAATATAAAGCTCTACAAAGCGTTTCTAGCCATTGCAAAACAGTTGTGCTACGACACGATTGAAT
>NW_004798294.1:90678-92432 GCF_000002075.1 Aplysia californica | reverse complement strand
GGGGCGTGAGCTTAGCATAAGGGAAAGAAAAGAAGTCAAAATAGAAACATGAAAAAAAACTAACACAACGTGGCAGCAGAAATCGTCAGTATGTGACAGGTCGGAAGAACACACAGTAACTGCAAATACAGAAGTAACTTGAAAAAAACAAAACAACCAAAAACAGGAGCCTCAACAAAGACAACAGCAAAAAACAATAACAGAAACAGTAATAGTAACAGCAGCAGCAACAATAACAGCGACAACAGCAACAATAATAGCAACAGTAACAAACTATAAAAACAAATTGAAGAATAGCAAAGAAGCACCAACACACAATCAGTAGTAGATCCACGAAAACAAATATTATGTGCTTGATAATGTGTGACATAAATATAACAATAACAAGTGCGTTTTGTTTAACTTACGTTTTAAAAAAAAAATTTAAAACGTTGTAAATACGAAAGGAGAAGGAAAACAAAACTTAAATAAATATTATATTGTTGAACTGGGCACATTGACAATTAATAAGCGTTGACTTTTGTGGACAGAATTATTGACGCCAGATAGTTTTCCTCAGCTGCTAGTTTGAAAACAGGACATTATAGGTTAAATGTGTAGTAAAAAAATTCGAGGCATACAGACAACAAATCAAAAGTGAAACTAAGAATGTTGCAAATTCAAAGAGTCTCCAATAAATCCTTGGGCTAACAGCAACAAGACAACAAAATTAAGTTTGATAAAATTCAATGATACTAAGTTATTGTAGTTGAAGCATTTGATCACCGAACATACAAAATACATTGTTTACATGAATTCAATATCAAGTCAGAAGTATTTAAATGTAATTTAAGAAAGCTTTAAAAAGTGAAATCAATTTTCACACGTTTTTCTTGTGTGTTTTTATTTTGTTGCTCTTATATTAATTGTTACATTTTTATTCTTTATTTTATCTCTTTTGGGGGGGGGGTGGGTGAGGAGGTGATTATACAATTAATGCAAGTTGAGATTATATCCCAATCAGTATTGGATTCTAAAATATCAGTTCCGAATGCATATTCTCGATTACAAACTCAGGGTGTGATGATCAATAATGTACAATTATGATAATGACTTTTTTAAAAATGACACAAGCAAAAGATATTGTTTTCAAGTGGAGCTGGTCAAACAAATCGCTTTCTGAAAGTATCAAATTATAGTATCTTGAACACATTTTTCCTGTGAATATGAACGTGTCAGGAAAATATTCTCTAAAAGAAATTTCAGGACCATTACAGCTACATTAACATTTTTGTTTGTTTGCTTGATTTGTTTTGTTTAGTTTAGCTTAGTTGTTTTTTGTGTTTTTGTGTGTGTGTTTTTTTGTTTGTTTGTTTTTTGTTGTTTGTTTTTTGGGGGGTGGGGTTATACAATTATTGCAAATATATGATTACTTTCAAAGTGGTGTTTATTTTTAAGATTTCAGTTTCCGATGCTGTAATACTATGGCTGGGTCACGAGCGCGAGAACTGAACTGAATCACCATTCTTTCCTGCGGAACGCGATTCACGATTCACTTCAGCGGAACGCGGAACAGTATCGCCAAACGATTCCCGATTCACTCCCCTGTCGCCTTGTGGCTTGTTTATTAACCTACTGCTGAGTCGAGTCATGAGAGCAAGAACGGAACGGAACACTTAGTATGGCTCCCCTTATTTTACAAAAGATGGTATAGTCCAACCCCCCTATTATAAAAAAATGAAAAAATGAACGGGGTCCAACCAATAGACAGAAGG
>NW_004798294.1:86153-88209 GCF_000002075.1 Aplysia californica | reverse complement strand
AGACAAGTAACCAATCCTTCCCACAATTTCCTTGAGAATGGAGGATCAAATAGTAGCTTTATAGTAAAAACTTAACGACGCACTTAATCTGTCGACACGCCCATTGCCTCATTTGAATTATGTGGAAATAAAGTGCGACGTTCAGTTTTAGATATATTAACAGACAACAGTATTATTGTTAGATTTTACATCTACAGTACTATGTAGTACTAATTAGAACTTTTGTAGTAGGTCTCCTATTGGATTGACTGCAGGTGTAGTCATTTCGAATTGTTCGGTAACACTATCGTGTCACGATGACTGAGTTAGACGTAACGAAGCGCGTGGCGTCCCCGCCGGGTTGGAGAATTCTAAACGAACAATTCGTTCTTCGACACCTGGACGCTTAGAAATCCAAAACTGAGAGGTCTATCCGTATAACTCTGGTTTAGGACTTAAAATAATAAAATTTTGGCAATTTTGTTTTCAATACTTAAAAGTAGAGTCATGTATTCCAGTCTAGCCCGTTTAAAGACAGTAAATCCCCATAAGAGCCATTGAATTCAGTTTTTTGTCTCTCCTGCAAAATTTACAGAATCGGAGTTGGACGGTTTGAATTCTCCATATATATATATATATATATATATATATATGTATTTATATATATCTTTGTACAACTGATAATTTCCATCTCTCTATCATGAGAGAGTACGGTGACGTCTATAAGACCTCTTGTTGTCCCCACTAGTCACCTTGTTGAAACAGTAACTCACAATATCTTTGGTAATTTAAAAGGCGCTCTCAATGTGTCGTTGTTTATTTTTGGTGATGGGCCTTTCACAACACGTATGTTTGTATGATCTAAAATGCAAAGAGAAACCGTGTTCCGGAAATATACTTGTTGTTGTTGTTGATGTTGTTGTTGTTACTGATGTTGTTGTGGCTGTTGTTACTTTTCAGACCGGTCTTTATTTGTGATGATAACAACACAACAAGATAATCATATAGATCCAAGACTAACATTTTCATACACAGTTTAAAGATTTCTAGATCTAGATGTGTAAGATCCAAATTCGATACTTTAAAAAAAAAATTGCGATACCAACTACAGCGTATACTGGCTGCAACAAAGAGAGTGATGGGCCGGCGATTTGGAACAGTTTAATATTATCCTCCTTCAAAATTTGGTCTCTCTACACAAGGAGATGGAAATGGGTTAATATCTCACTCTTTATGGACATCCTGGTTGGAACTAGATGAGGCGAAGAGGGTGTTGGAATTCATTATAAATCCATAACAACAAATGTTATTGGAAATTGGATGAATGAATAAAAAGACATACCCGTAGAAATGATTTTTTTTTAATTCAAGAAATAAAATTAAGGATAGAATGGCTGGCGACCTCGCTAACCAGTGTACTCACCGACATCTTACTATGTTGTTGTTGTTGTTGATGTTGTATGTAGTGATAAGTGCAGGCTTGCTGCAGCTGCTGTAATTAGTCTCACTGAGTCTATTGTCAATTTTACGTCTCGGAGAGAGGAGTGTAGCTCTGATGTCATCTTGCGCTGTGCAGAGAAACTAGTGACGATCCAGTTTCAATTGCAAAGTCACTCAAAGTACACATTGGTGGAAGATCTGGTTGTATTCTGTTCAAGTGGAAATTGAGCTGCATGTTCTGTTTACTAACGGAATACCGTGGCCTGTTCCTTTCTCTGTAGGTGGTTGCTATTGTTATTCGTTTTGTTGCAGCCATATGTTTGAAAACTGCTCTGTATGTCTTCCCCATGTGTTCATTCAGTCTTTTTTTGTTGTTTCTACTGATTTGCTTTCCTGTGTTGTGTGAAGAACAATGTTGGGCTGTTCCTGTCTAGATTCCCTTTTGGCAAGTGTGTCTGCTCTGTCATTCCCAGGAGGGTTTGAGTTTCTGGGAATCCACTGCATCACCAAGTTGACACCGCAGGATGTTATCAGGTGTTGGGAGCCATTACTAGTTAATTGTTACTTCACAACTACACCTACCTTACTAGCGTGACACACAAAAACCATACAGCATTATGAGACAGATGACCCCACC
>NW_004798294.1:83750-85872 GCF_000002075.1 Aplysia californica | reverse complement strand
AACGTGAAAGGCGATAAATACCATAATACTGATAGCCCCCGGACGCAATAATAAAGATGGTGATAAGAGTCGACACTTTGCATTTTGTCCCCCTTCTGCTTGATTTCCCCAAATCAAATTTAAAAAAAAAAGCCGTTAATATTATTGTTAGTCATTGCAGATTCTTGATTGAACGGGTCTTTCGTCAACACTGACACTGGCAGCTGACAAAGGGATTTGGTGACGGTTTATCAAGGAGTTGTTCCAACAGAGACCTGTTATAAAATCACCCCCCCTCCCCTCCCCCAACCAATAGCCACCTGCGGGTGATCATGTAACATATTAACAAAGTGATGTTTTCAATACCGGTACTTTTCAATCCGTTGTAGAATTTTGTTGGCTACAGCAGATTCCATTGTCTCAGGAAGCGAAACATTTATAACTAACACCCAAAAACAGGGGGGTGGGGGAGAATATGTACTTATTAGGTCGTTGAAGTATTCAGTTTTAGTTTTTCAGGAAATGTATTAACTGTATTACTATGTGGGGAGGTTATGGCAAATTGGCAAATACGCCAGGTACAATGACCCACACCAAACTCTTTTTTCCCTGGGAATTTGTAATTGAATGCTTCAGTTTTAACCCACATCAACACAATCTAGGCCATATGGGTCCGTGTATGTCAGTTTGAGAAACATAACAGACAGACAGTACAAAAGACAAGTAACAGAGCAACATAACAGACAGACAGTACAGAAGACAGGTTGTAGGGAGACATACAGACGGGAGCTGCAAGATACTAGTCAGTTTGAGCACAAAAGAGGCACATCGACACAATAGCAGTCATGTTTTAGTGATGATGGAAAAGTCAGACAGACATGCAAAAACTATAGAGTAAAAGGAAATAATGAGATCAACCCAGTGGCACCCTCCAACGACACACCAGTAGATTTTGAGCGCTAGAACAAGAGAAAAACTAACACTAGCAAAAAACACGATGAACCACTTGTTTGTTTTTGTGAAGAATCCATCGTTTATTGAAAGATTTATGAACAGTGAGGCATAAGAAAGAAATACATCATCTTTCATCAATAGAATTTCCTTATACATGTACTATTCATATCATTTTTCGGCGGAGTGCCTATTTTATCTCTGATTTAAAAGGAAATAAAAGTGTTGACAGAACAGTGGTAAAGGTCTGTAGATGGATTTTCAGAACGACATAATTACAAATACAAGTACAGAGAGTCACAGATGTACATGTAATCACCGACTTAGAGACAAAATGTATTTTAGAAACGAGACTTACTAATATTATGTTTGTTAACTACAAAAATCTTCCAGTACGAATGATCAGTATTGCATAGTATAAGTAAGTCGTAATACGGAAAGTGGTAGACGTGTATGCCTGTATTGAAACAAAGCTGAGTTACACGTTAAATGTTATAGATTGCATAATGATTAACTATTGTAATTTACGAAAGAACATTAACTGGTTTTCCGTGAGATGGTAGATAAAAATGTAGGTTTCAACAGAGAACCTGAAACATGAATTTAAAATATTTTGCGCTCTAAGCAGTTAATAGTTTTGAAGTGAAATCATTCTCTATAAACCCAATTTGTCTTTTTTTTTAATGAACAAAAATCATACAGCTTTGAAGATACAAATACGTTTTTTCAAAGGCAGGCCCCGCGGTGTACCAGTGCTCAAGTACACCCTTATGATGTACCAGTGCTCAAGTACACCCTTATGATGTACCAGTGCTCAAGTACACCCTTATGATGTACCAGTGCTCAAGTACACCCTTATGATGTAGCAGTTGCGCCCTTGTGGGTGAGACAGTAAACTATTTATAATCTGTCTGTCTGTTCTCTCGAGCTGAATGTCAAGTTCATAGGTTCCGGTCCTCGTTCAGTCGTCAGAAGCTTTGTCCCAGCCCGACCATTGTTTGTGATTGTTGAAGGGTCATCAAAACCCGTTGGAAAACTTGCTCAGTGGGGAAAAGAGTCTCACTGTTGAAACAATAGACATACAACAAAATCTGTAACGTGAAAGGCGATAAATACCATAATACTGATAGCCATGATACTGATGATGATGATGATGATGATGATGATGATGATGATGATGATGATGATGATG
>NW_004798294.1:71709-81952 GCF_000002075.1 Aplysia californica | reverse complement strand
AGAGAGAGAGAGAGAGAGAGAGAAAAGTAACAAAAAGTACAGAAATCCACCTCACCTTCTCCCAGTCCACAGCTCCGGTCTCCACCGTCCCATTATGCAGCAAGTTGTCTCTCTTTTCTCTCAGCGCCTGTTCACGAAGACGAAACCACAACTGAGTTTCCATCGGCATCTTGGACACGTGATCATAACCACCACTGATGTCACCAGCACTTCTCGACTGACTGCTTGAAAAAGGGCGTAATCCGGAACCACTGAACCGGGACTCCACACCATTGGGTGACGGTTCAGATTCAATTCTTCGTCTTTTACCTGCTGGTTCTGGAGCCATGTTTTCGGCCAGCTGGTGACCAATGTCGCTGAATGAAGGGACGGGGACGGAGTGAGCTGACCAGCCAGCAGGGTTGATCCATGGTACGGGTGGCGTCAGTTGAACTCTGAAGTGATTTTGCTTCAGCGGTGAGTTTTGTGGCATGGTAAAACTTTTGGGCTATGCTTGGACGATTCCTGACACACGGTGACAGAAAGAAAAAAAAAAGAAAATGTAATTATTAATTAATTGATTTAAGGTAAGGAGTAGAACTGGCTCGCTCTTTGTTACAACTTGTATGTTGTGCAAAAAGCGTCCAAGAATGGCGTCTTCATGCCTATCCATGTGTTAGAGAAACTTCATTTGTCTTTTCCAAATTGCTTTTATCAGCGAGCGGCCCAAGCGGGCTTTCTTAAGTACATTTGATTTCTTTTTCTTCCACTAAATTCTCAGCAGTTTCCCAATAAACCACATGTCTATTGCTTCTATTATATTTTCACTGTTTTTTGGGGTGATTAGCCAACATTTACAGCCATAATATAAAAAGGTTGACCACACGTAGCATTTTAGATCTTTCATGTTTGTGGTTATTGAGATATTTCTATTTTTCAAGATTCGGCTCATTTTATTGAAACTGTCTTCTTCCACCATTGCAATAGTACTGATCAGAGACCGTAAATACTGAGACGGTGCAATCATTCTTCGGCCTTTGCGCGCTATCGGAGAATCGAGGTTAGCGACTGCGCGCGTTGCTCTGCGCATTAATGAGCTCACACAACACACGAGTGGTACTATAACCAGAGCTGGTAGTAACGGAGTACAAGTACTCCGATACTTGTACTTACGTTACAATTTTCGGTACTTTTACTGTACTTCGGTACATTTTGAGAATCAGTACTTTTACTGTACTCCGATACTTTTTATAAAAGTACTTTTGAGTACTTTTCAAGTACATTTTGAGTACTTTTGAAGCTTAATGAAAGAATAAGTGCCGACATTTCCGAGCATAATTTACGGAACAAACACCCGGGCGGGCACAGCCGATCAACCAAGAGTTAAAAGTTGAGATTAAAGAACTGCCCGTCGCGTCAAAGATCAGCCACTCTTGTGAAAGTGATCACATGTGCTGTAAAACTCCATGAAACGGTACAATGATCCCCAGACGGGATCACACCGAGGTGTGAACAGACCGATGGGCGTTTCTTTTCCCCAAACATCGCACTCGCATCTGAGCTCGCCACCTGAACTTTCATCCCTCGCTGGGTGGGTTGGGCCTACAAGTTCGCCCCAGGCAGGATCACATCGAACTGTGAACTCTTCCCTGACCATTGAAGTTGAAGGCAGTTTTTCTCTATTCCCGAAACTGCGAGACAGCCTGAATTTTAATTGGTGTGGTCACAGAGTAATGGTACGTAACGACAAAGGCGGGGGGACTCAATCAGAGATGGAAGGCTACAATTTTTGGACAGGTAAAGGGGAGGGGCAACTGGATAAACGTAGATAAAGATCTCGAGACGATATGCTAATGAGTGTACGGTATAATATTATGATTTATGGCTTGCCTCATGCCACCATGCTACTGTGATTGGTCATCAAGGATGACCACTCTTTGCTCGCCATATGTCATAAACCTACCCAGGGGTCACGTCAGTTCTTGGGTCACTGTAGATTCTTCCTTAGCTTCGTCGGGCTAAGATCCCATATTTCCCTTGCTCCCGAGCAGTGGGATCTTAGGCGGAGACTACTGTAGTAGAGAATTTTTGTTTACACTACACTTACTAGACTCTAGGAAATTACATGTAGGCCTATTTTGGTTTGCCGTGGGCGCCGTGGACTACACAGTGTGACCAAACTCTGTCTTACCACTATTATAATCAGTTGAACTGAAATCGAGTTCTCAATGTATATCAATCTAACAATTTTTTAGGCTACCTAAATTTCTTTTTTCCTTTTTTGTGGTTTGTGCTTAAGACTACCTTGATTCCTTGAGAATTTGTTAAAGAATTCAAAGCATTTTTTTTTGCTGGCCATTTTCATCAATTTTTTATTTTCTTAGGTCAACTTTGTCTCTACATTTTCCAATTTTGATACTTTTCCTACTTTCCGACCCCTAGGACTGACTTACATTAGATCATTTTGTCTTGCTCAAACAAATTCTATTCATAATATCACTTACTCACTAGTTGTGTCTGTTTGTTTGCTGGTTGTTGTTTTTTTTCAATTTCACGGACAATTTCCACCTACGTTCAGTGCGTATATTCAAATGCTTTGTATACTGTTTACATTATTAGTAATAAATGGCCGAATTTGTCAAATATACTAGATATGTTATTCAATATGATGATTTGCATTTTGAAGTGTTTTAGCATATTAGCAGAAAGTACTCAAAATGTACTCATAAGTACTTTTTTTAAAAGTACTTGTACTCAAGTACATTTTACAGGAAAGTACTTTTACTGTACTTAAGTACATATTTTAGATTGTACTTAAATTTGTACTTAAGTACCTTTTTAAAAGTACTTTAACAGCTCTGACTATAACACGAGCTGTGGGGTGACCAGTTGGCCCCATTTTAGTATTTTATATACGTTCATGAAGATACGTTTATATACCTAGACTCAAATGTTGTGGAAAGATATGAATAAGTTAAAATAAATTGATACAAACTGCTGTGCACAGTTTAGGTTACATTGATTCACCCCTTAAACCGATGTTTGAGTACAAGTTGCATCATGAATTGTTGACTGTCCTGTAAAGATCATCGAGCAGCCTGACGTTAATAAATACACTGACTCATAGTCCACTATGTTGTATTTGCAGGAATCACCTTTGTTTTCAATTACGTTTGGCTCCTCGAGCATTTTCAACTTTAGATTCTGTCTACTGTGCGCTCTGTTCATCGAAGGTTTAAAATGCGTTTTAAAAAACCCTGCTTCAAACAAACTAACAATTTCCACAAGTTTATAACTGGCTTTTTTAAGCCACCGTGACGACAATGCTCAAACTGTTTCTGGCTGATGAGGACCAGTTGCCTTGCATGGGAAGATGAGGAATCTTCTAATATCCCTGTACAGTCCTTGCAGACTACATTGTATCGTAAAGTTTCTTCTAAGTGTATCCACTTTCGTCAGAAATTTCATTTTTAAGTGCATTGCATCTTTAATGTATTGCAAAATTTAACAAAATTAACAATGTGTCTGTGTTCTTTATCAAGGTCTACTTGAATTGCAACTATTGTTTGACTGAAATTCTTACTCGTTAGATTTTGATTTATTAAAAAGCTATCCACTGCATCCCTGCAACTGCTTGAAGGCAATGCGATCATAATTTTGTTGGCCATTATCTGTCTCTTCAAACAAAAATGTAACTGTTGTTGGGGGAGGGGGGGGGGGTCTGGATTGTTAAGACATGCCCTCCGTTTCCTCTCTTAGTGACTGAGAACAGATGTTCAAGTTCATCTTGATATCAGTGTAAGTAATCCAAGACCTTGCAAAGCAGTGATGTTGTGGATCCACTCACTGACTCATATGAAAGCTTTTGCAACTTTCTTTTTGTCTTCTGGGCCAAACTTCATGAATTATCTTTCAACCACAGAAGTGTCTGCTGCAAAAATTCATGATGCTGTGGTGTGGTTGTGACTGGGTTACGATATCCGACAGAGAATGACACAAGTGACGAAATGAAAACGTTGAAAAGATCATCAAAGTTATTACAGAAATCAGATATAGCGATGTCAGACAAAGGATTAATTCCAAGATACATATAGTGTCCCTATTTAATTGCTTTTGTTACACTGCGACTAAGCACGTGCACAGCCAAACAAACCCTTTGTCGTCCAAAACTTGACACACTGTTGGTTAACTTGGGTGCCACCCTGAATAAACCTAAGGCACTGTCTTTTTCATAGAAATTTTCAATAACTGCCCAGCTCGTAGTATCATCATGATGAGTAGGCCCACAGAAATTGTGGTAGATCAACAAATTGTTTCTAATTTTTAATTAAGTGTGGGGGATTTATCACCCTCGTTATGAAAAAAAGGCTTTTCGGGGGTGAGACTTAGTTCAGTGTTCTAAGGCCGTCTGGTGGTATGGGCCTTGGTCCCACACAAGCCTTCACCTTCAAACCAACATAATTATTTAAAGCTTTTAATTGTCTCTAAAAATGGCACAACGAACTGCACTACCCGCACCAGGTGCGCACTGATAAGGAAGCAGGTCAGCGTTTGACCGTAGGGTGACGCGCAGACACTCCTCCCAGGAGTTTCGTGAGCTCGCACGCTCTCCCCTCCCCCCCCACCTCCCCAATTGCTATATCATGATATTTATAATCATTGGGCTGGGTAGCAGCAAGATTTCTTGTAAAATGACTCATAAGGCGAATGGTTCTTTACATCTCACGCACGTAGTGTTTTAGGTTAAACAAAACAAAGCAACAACAAAAAAAACAAAAACAAAACAACAAATAACTGAGCAATCATATCTCTGAAATTTCACCACTGTCATAAATAGAATGTAAGAGCTTTGTTGTTATTTCAGTGAATATTCTTCTAGTTTGATAATCACTTCAACTGGAATATCATCTGATCCTGTGGCTTTTCCTTGTTTTATTTTCTTGATAAAACTTGTACTTCTATTTTCAGTAGTGATGGTTCATTTATACCTTTCATTATAACCGGTTTTCCTCCTATGTTATCTTTGAAAACTTTTTCTAGGTATTCTGACCATCTCTTTATGTCTTTCCATCTTCTCCTCGTGATCTTATGCACTCTGTATTTGAGCGTACATGTACTTTTGTCCCGCCGACTTCTTTGGTTTTAAAATGCATATCTTTGTTTTGATTCTTCTCTACTTGATGATTCTGATCATTTATCCCTGTTTATTTTGCTTCTTTATGTTTTTTCTTTATTGCCATTTTACATTCGATTTCGCCTGCTTTGTCTCTTTCATTTGTTTTACAAAGAGCTGGTCATCATTTAAAAAATATATTTTGGCTTTTGGAGAAATATGTTCTTTCACAGTTTACTTAGTTGAGTCTTTAAGTTTCCCACACAGCATAGTTCCACCGATGTAGTATTGTTATCTATAGCGTGAAATTGATTATTCAAATCTACAGAGAATCAGTTATAATCAGTTAAACCTGCCAAGACGACAAATTCCTTCGCCCCTTACGTTTTCCCCCTCTATGAAATGACACTGCGTAAGATAATACCCTGTCCAACATTGTCTCTATATCAAAACTCTTTCAACCAACAGGGAAAAAATAACATAAAATAAGATGGCCACGTGGATCTTTCATCACCCGACGCATTACCATTAATCGTGCAGTATCGGTCCCATACGCTGCGGACGAGCCATTCACATGTCGTTAATGTTAGTCCCTCCAATGAATAAAACGATTATCGTGCTTAGTCCCTCCCACAGTTTACCCAAGTTCACCAGTCGGTAACAAAATTCCAACTCCTGGTCAGGGAGGCGTGCATACTGTCATAATCCCCGCCCTCAACCTCCCTCAACAACAGTACGAACCTCTGCCATACACAAACACAAACCACAAGTGAGATGAGGGACGCTCTGTTAACCCAGTCGGTAACAAAGAAGGTCAACATGAACTTGCTACATTTTCGTGCATCTAGTAGTGGAGACACATTGTTTGTTTTCTCCAAGTTACTCAGTCTTTCTCACCTGACACATTTCGTTATATCTTAACCTTACATTGCTCTGTCATTCTTGTCTGATTCACTTCGTAGAATTTAACATTAGCAGCATTTGCAAAACCTCACTCCCCCCCCACCCCCTTATTAAAAGTAATGGGCCTTGTGACAGTCTGAAGCTTGCGATTTCAGAACGGAATGGTGTCTTTGAGATATACATGACAATATGAACTTGTGTTTTCGAGCACATGTCTATTTTTAATTTAACGTCAATATCTATTGACATGAACAGGCAGTTTCCCAGGTACGCAGGGCATTTTTTGCGCGTCCAGAAGTTGAAAGTTAACATTTTTAAAAATCAACTTCCTATTTATTATACCTTTAAAATGCAAGGTATGACGACATAAGCTTAAAACGAGTCACACTGTAAGTCATCATATTCTTATGACTCAATACGCTTTTTTTGTGTTGACAAATACAAAGACACAATAGTAAAGCTTGGGTCAGAGCCATTTACCTTTGTATAATTAAACCAAATTGACACAAGATCAATGGTGATCGTTTGATAGCAATAGAAATTGATGCAGGCAATCCAAAAATGTCTGCTTAGAGGATGATATATTTGAGTTGAACGAGTAGGTCCATGTATTAACATGGAAAAATAGCACGTGGCATCACAGCCGCTGGCCAAAGAGAGGACAGTTGAGGCGACAAGTTCACTGAAACCTTCAGTTACATAACGACAGTCTAGACTCACCGTGCCCTAGTTTACAACAAAGTAACATTACCTCTAGACTTCTAAACCTCCTACCCCCCCCCCCTCACAAAATCACCACCCTGAACTGTTCGTTCCTTTGTACAGGAGGTTTTTTTGGGATTTTTAAAAAGAGATTAGGGTGTGGTTCGTTGGCAGGTGCTCTTGTGTGGTTTGCTCCTTCTTTCCTTTCGAACACAATACAATTATCGTCCTAATCAGATACACATGTATCTGTCCTCTTTCTTTTTGTTGTCCATGTTACTCTCTTGTATTACCTCTAGTCTTCGGCTTTTGTATAACCTTATTGTGTTACATGTGTCGTTAAATCCTTACAATGACCAAATAGGAAAAAAAAGAGACGAAAGAGAGAGAGATAAGGAGAGTAAGAGAGAGCGAGAGAGAGCCAGAGAGAGAGAGAGAGAGAGAGAGAGAAAGGGGGAGGGTGAGAGAGATAAAGAATGAGAGACACATGGAGTATTTTGACAGAGAGAGTGGGGGAAGAAGAAGAAGAAGAAGAAGAAGAAGAAGAAGAAGAAGAAGAAGAAGAAGAAAGGTTCCACCAGCCGGCTTTACTTTTGTAGACAATAATCTTAAAGAAGAAATCTATCAATGACACTCACGGTTTTAGCAGTCGCTGTCAGTGCTGACTACTCTAGTACTCTCTCCCGGAGTTCTTGATCTTGGAGGCTTCGATGACACACACGGTTTTGTGACGTCAGTTGTGTGTGAGCAGCACAAGATTCTGTGACGTCAGTTGTGAATAAACAACAAGGAACGGCACACAGAAGGTCTCTTTACCTGATACCTCAACCGCCGAAAAATAAATTTACAGAGGATACCGAACACGTGTTACACAACAACGGGTGAAACAATCTCTTGGATTAATATCGCGAAGGTCTATCATGTCGTTCACATGAAACCACTGGAAACTAATCCTTTTTGGAAATCTTTTGACAACAATGTCGACAAAAACTTTAAAAAATGAGACGTGATGTTATCGACACACACTTACATACACAAACTTCGTCAAACTAGCGTCCGCTCAGGGGATGAACAAAGACAACATGAACTGACTTTTCAATCAAACTGAGGCAGACTGGTCAGCTGACAAAGATGGCCGTCAAACCCACGCCAACGAGTCACAAGGGCGGAGTTCGCTTCTTTTTTGGTATTATTGAACAAAAGATTTGAGATTTCAACTCCAACCCGTCATGTGACAGCGCTCGCTGGAGCGTAGAGGGTGGGAACGCCTGGAGGGATGACCAGTCCGCTTGCTGTTGTTGTGGTGACGTCATGGACACGTGTTGGTGATTGGCCATGCTGGTGGGGAAAATACACAAAGGCTGTGCAACAACGACCATAATATACATAATAATAATTGCAATAAACAATGTAATAGTTTCAATATATATATATATATTTTTGCTAAACTTGTTACGCTTTTAAAGCCTTTGTAAATAATTGTGTAAAATAATTATGCCCTTGACTAACAGATTTTTCCTTCAGCGGTAGCTGGCTGTAAGCGTGGGTTTCGGTTAGGGATATGTTAAACTACTTTTCAAACCACTGTTACCCTGGGGCGTTGTGGGTACGGCACTGGCCCTCTTTGTCCTTTGTGTCGGAAACGCTTGTGGTGACTAATTATTTTGTCTGGACTGCTTGCGTCTTAATACCTTAACACGTACCGACGGTATTTGATAACCATTTGATTTTATAATCTCTTGGCGTGTCGGGAGGTCCACGTTTCGCCGCAATTACGTCACAGCGTGTGCCTTTGGAAAATAAGAATGATCATCAAAAATAGTAAATAACAAGATGGGCCACTCAGCCAAAAAAGTGTCCGCAGGAAGTATGCTCTTTGCTTCAGATGGCGCTGCAGTCTGTTTTGAAGCTCTCTTTCGTTTTTCCAGAAGAAGAATAGGAATAGCACCTCCTTGCGTGCGCAGATCGACTGCTGTTCATCAGCAGTTCGGGTTCGTTCAGTACGGAGTTTTAGCTTTTTAAAATTTTAATGACCTCTCGCCTTTCATTCTAAAGTCAAATTAAACGAAGAAAACAATCACCCTTTCCTCTGGAAGAGGTTTTTTGTCAGCGTAACCATTTTAAAAGAGCGTTCTTCCGAAATTCATTAAAAAACTTGCTAGTTTCACTTTGATTTTTTAAACTCAAGTAGGATAACTCTGTTCGCAAAAGGTGCGCTTTTGTGAAGAGGGCGCCACCGAATTTTGAGGACACTTTTTAATTGGCTCAAAGAGAGAAGTGGCCCATCTTGTTATGTACTATCGTTGTGATCATTTCGCCGCAGATTGAATTCGATTACAACTTGATTTAATTTAGTAGGTTGCGAGTATGCCCCTGCTCACCAACTGGGATGTGGAAGAATGACTTCGAGTAGGACGGGTTTATATAATGGCATGACAGTGAAGATAAAAAATGTGAGGTCTCCGGTACAGAATCGGTGAAAACATCTGCAGTTGTTTTAAAAAATGCTTTAAGCTCAAGTATTTCTCGATGTTGATTTGCCTTGTATTGTATACAGGGCTGATAGGGGCTGTTAGTTTGCAATGTATTAGTTAGTTGCTAGTGATCGTTGAGTTTTCTTAGGAAAAAGAATATGTTTTGGAAGTAGGAGTTTGAGCAGGATGGATTTATATAATGAATGTGTTTCATATCTTTGTCTGTCGTGCATCTCGCGTTGCATGTTTCAATAGCGCATTTCCACCTTTTGCTGTTTTGCTGATTCTTGTTCAAACGAAACTCGAATCTTGAAACCGCAACAGCTTGGTGCCCCCTTGTTTTAACCTACGTACATGTACATTTAGTTATACTTCCTGCTCCATGTCGACCGAGAGTGATTCTACATGCCAAAACTAGAAGAATTTATAGGTGTTTCAACACAACAACACGCTACACTCTAACTAAAATGTTTTGTTCAAACTGGGCGGCCATTCTGTATGTGAAAGAGTAGGAATGAGCAAGGACGAGAGTTTTTGTTTCGAATGGGGCGTAAAAGATCTACTTTGATTTTAATTTAAAAGATAAAACAAACGCCATTGCTGGACACTTTTTTTTCTAAAAACGGAAACCGCCTCCTTATGATTTAAGTTGTGCCTATGAAAGCGTAAAACACTTACAATTCATTTTAAAAGTTCCTACAGAGAGTCGCAACCACAACTCACTACAGACAGGCCAGTCTAAGAACAGCTTGCATGGGAGCCCTGCAAGCTCTTTAATAATAAAAAAAAACCCAACTCAAGTTCAGGATTTCACAGTTGTAGATTCGAACCCTTACTATGTGTACCTAATCGAGCGGGATATAGACTACATTTTGTGATTTGACATTTTTTCTAGAGGTCTTGGGAAGAGTTTAATTATAAACAACTGGATAGGAAAGCAAAACAAGGAAGCGAAAGCGACAGAAAACCATAATAAATTAATGCTTTTTCACTTCTGCCCAGTATCCAGAGGTGTTGTCAGGTGTGTGTGTGTGTGTGTGTGTGTGTGTGTGTGTGTGTGTGTGTGTGTGTG
>NW_004798294.1:54881-69918 GCF_000002075.1 Aplysia californica | reverse complement strand
TTTCTCTCTCTCTTTCTTTCTCTCTCTCTTTTTCTCTCTCTTTCTCTCTTTCTCTCTCCCTTGCTCTCTGTCTGTCTGTCTGTCTGTCTGTCTGTCTGTCTGTCTGTCTGTCTGCCTCTGTCTCTCTCTCTCTCTCTCTCTCTCTCTCTCTCTCTCTCTCTTTCTCTCTCTCTCTCTCTTGTTGTTGAAGAGTCACAATAGAAGGCTCAAAGACGAGCAGCTAGTTTAATAAAAGTTCTTGAATTTAGAGATACTAAGCTTGATCTCTCAAAATCTGCTTTCCGTTTTCCATCAGTTGTTGCATCCTGCTTTATCACAAAGTCGACACTCATTTTTTTTTCTTAGCAAAAGCCTTATTTCTTCTTCTTCTTTTTTAAATACCACCAATTACAAACAGTTATCAACCATCAATATCATGTTTCACACCCATTTCTTTAGTCGGATGCTCTCAAAAAAAAAAGGTTCAACCCTAATACTAATATGTGAATAAAAGCCGTTATCACACTAAAATAGCAAATCTTTTCTAACTCACGAAACATTCGAAAAGATAGAGTACTAGTCGAATAGTCATTGTATTCGAATTTTCCTTCTGATAGTCGAAGGAACTGACTAGTGACTGTGGTGCTGGAACCTGCGCGGATAATTCCGCATGAAGGCCTCGACAGCAGCTGCTCGTGGCGGACAGGCTATCAGAGATCATCGGACTGGCTAGATGCCACAAAGATGCCACAACCTGGGATTTTCAGGTGAGCTTTGACTCTGCTTACAATTAAACACTGTTTTGAAGAGAGAAAAAAAAACGTTAAAATAGTACGGTATCTTATGTGTACCATTCTTCTAAATAAGATTATAGTCTTTGGATTTAGTTCTTCGAGTAAATTGTATGTGTGGGTACAGTGTCTTTTTGTTTTGTTTTGTTTTGTTTTGTAGAAGAGCTGCAACGATAGATTATAACAGCACTGTTTTGATTGGATCTTGTTTTTTTCTTCTTTGTCTAGACGTGAGAGCTCACGAGTCAGGCCTCTCTATCTTTTCTGCTGACCGACTTGTGCTTTCTGAAGTAGTTCAAGGGTAAAAGAATCTCCTCTCGGGGACCTCTTTGTTTTATGTTACGCCCCTTTTACTTCTGTTCAGGATTGCTTGCTATGGATTTGTCTTAGATTTTTAGATCCGGGCAAGGTTGGTGAATTCAGTGTTAACATGTTGTACGAATGGAGAATCCTTTTTACTAGGTCAGTTCATTGTTTTTGATTTTTGTCCTTAGTTGTTTGGGTTTTTTAAAAACATTTTTTTTCTTCAGGGGTTGGATTTGTTGCAAGGGTGGGAAGTTGGGGGGGGGGTGCATTACCATGTTTTGTACAGTTTGGAGATGTTTTTTCCGCTTATTTCTGTAACTGAATAAATTAATCTTCAGAGATGAGAAAGTTCCACATAAAAATGTTTTGTTTTGTTTGTTTTGCTGAAACGGTATACCTGGAATACCTGGAGATGTCATCTCTGGCTCAGAGGTTGACGTATAGTAACCTGCTATTGTTAACTGTCACAAGCTGGTCTCTTGCATTTTGTCGTATATTGGATCCAGTCTATGCTTTGATAGGTATAATGGTCTTTCAACTGATAAAAGGAAGGATTTTGTTTGGTATTCTTATTAAAGAAGCGCTGTAGAAATGGTATGAATTGATGTGCTTAAATGAAAGAAGGTTTTGTCACCATGACTAAGAAACACTCGTCTGTGACCAGTGGCTGCTTTGAAGTTGGAAACTATTGTAATCAATACTTTGGAAGCACCTGCTATCCCGGGAAATTTCCAGCTTCACACACATAGATCTTATGGAGAAGGGGTGGGGGGAGGTGTTTGCACAAAAATTTACGCCACTTTAATCCCGAGACCTAACTCTGTGGGGAGAAGAATTGTGCGCTGAATGTCCATAATATAAAAAAACCCCCAAAAAACATCAACGGATGACTGCCCAATGCTAAGAATATTTGACCTGTTATTTTTTGTTGGTATCGATTCCTGTTTAACGTATTAGGCGGGTAACGGGTAAAAACGAGGGTGCATCTGAAAGGAATGGATGTTTCCATCTAACGGCTAAGAAATTGACTTAAATCATGAAAGCAATACAATACTCGTACAACACGTCGTCTTTCAAAGAACCGTAGCAGTCTCATGTGACGTCATGCTTGGTTATTTTGTTATGACATCACAAATAAAAAAGGGTTTATTGTGGTCTGGGGGGAAATAAGACGAATTTCACAAAAGAAACCATAATTACATTTTCAAAGAACAAATATACTTATTGAATCGCCAAAACTAATTCATGATAAATGCTGACGATGAGCAGAGTCCAAAGATCAGACTATTTCACAATTCTCCTCCGAGACAATGCAGCTCCCTCACAAATCAAGAGCCACAACTCTGTGCTCACAAGAGCAAATAATACAAGTTTTGATTCATTCTGCCTATAATCCTGTGACTTCTGGTTATTTCACGTTCCCTAAGATAGGCTTATTGGACGAATTTTTGGTTCTGTCTGTGCTTTTCGGAGGTGATTGTGGGGGCTGATATCTTACATACAAAGTCGATAAGAATATTACAAGGGACTCTGGAAATTCCAGGTGCACAGCGTTAACGGTTTTTGAGATACTTCACAACTTCCAGTACTTTTTAAAATCTACCAACTTAACTTTTGGTGTGAATTCGAGTTAGAACTCTTCCGTTCTTCAACTTTCAAAAATTTGTTTTGTTTTCTTTTTAATTTCATTAGTTGTTCCTGGTGCCATTAGAGCTGATTTTTCTTTTAATTCTGTAAAACAATCAAGATATTTGTTGCTTCCGCCTCCCCCCCCCCCCCCCCCCCAACTTGGGACGTGGAAGTCGGATTTTGAGGAGAATAAAACTGGATATTTTGATAAAAGTGCTGGCTTAAACCTGAAAAGGTAACATTTTGTAAACTTTGTATTGTAACAAAACTTGAGAGAGTCCATTTTTCTGGTATAAACGAATAACCTTTTGTCTCAGTCCCTCACGTTCGCTATGTCTTTTACTTTATAACAGAGACATTGCGCTTTTGGTAACAGGATCTCACTCAGATTCTGATTATGCTTGTCTTCACTTTTGTTTGTGCTTTCGTATAGATCTAAGTTTGGATGTCCCAAAATAAATATGCTTAAAGAAAATATCTAGGAGGCCTTTGTATGAATTCGTCATTCAGGTAGCACTTTGTTGAGATTGTAAGGGGAAATAGTTTAATATAAAATACTCCTACGTCCATGTAAACAAAAATCAATTTTTATCACACCTAGTGGACTTATTTGATGCCATCATCATCAACATCACCAATACAAACTGACAAAAATGTCCGCCCCAACCCACAGAGTAACTTGCCCACACATCGAGTTCGGAAATTTGCCCCAAATTGTATTGATTTAATCGATAATGGTGGTATCGAATAAGTCAAATGCTATCGACTTCATAAACACATCATGTGGCATGCATGCGCTCATGTGTATGTGAACCAGCCTGATTCTCAAAGACATGACCCACCAAAGGTCGCGTACATGCATTCACTCTATCCAGTTGTCCCTATATACAGTGTGCGCGATAAACGAAGGTAGACAGAGGCGATGCCTCGCTCTGGCTTGCAATGGACACACGTGCGTTCTCGTGTCTCTTTCTTCTGTTTCGCTATCCTAGAGCGCGTAACATTTGCAACACGACGATAAATCAGACAACATTGCCTTTGAAATACTCTCTATGGTTTAGGAACAGGACCATTCGGCTAATTGGTAGTTTTTCCCTGAAAGACAAAAGAGGAAACGTCTGTAATTCTGCTCTTTTTCGGAATACCGCTATTTTCAGATAAATTGTTTTCTTTTTTAACCGTCTCCACTGACAATACTTAGCCTGCCCACCCACCAGACAACAGACATAATGGAGATTTTCACCACCGGAAAAGGACGGCAAGGTCTCAGTCATAACAATTTTAATTACAGAATTGCCGACGCTGACTGCAAGAAAAGTATTAAAGACAAGGAACATCCACAATCACGAACAATCTACTCTACACGATGTGGAGATGACCAAGGTTAGAAACTCATTGAAGTGCAAGGCTATCGACGAACCGTCTGAAAGTGCTTCAAAATTGGTTTGCAATGAGGCGTCAAAAACATCTACATTAACAAGGAAAGATGTAGAGAATCTCAGCCGGCAAGTGCGCCATAATAGACAAAAGATACGCCAAAAGGCACTTGTCAGAAATCATTAAGAGCGCCCAAAGAATAATTGACTTCCTTCATTTTTAAAGTCGAAGACGATGCTCAAAGTGTTGTGATCTCGACGTCTGAAAATAAAATAGGAATTCCTTGCATAATCCCCCTTCCCCTTCCCACCTCCTGGCGGAAGGCACCTGTTCCTTGAGCCCAGAATACATCTACCAACTACACACGTTCCATAAACACGTAATGGGCTTTACTATACGTCTGGGTTCTTTTTGCTACCAGACAAGAAAGAAGAAACATGCCTGAGGCTGTAAGCTCTCCTCAAAGAACTTGCCCGCGACACCAGGTTTAAATCACAGCTACATTATATCCGTGTAGATTTGAAAAGCACAATGTTGTCAGCTTGTCGGCTCATCTTTCCAGAAGTAAGCACACAATCATGCCAGTATCCTGTGGACCAAGCTCAGTCCTAATGAAGTACAAGACTGGTTTGCTTTCCTAGTTTGGACTGAATGTCCCGACCCTCGTGATTCCCAACTGGGACATTTTATGGACTATGTTTATCCTCCATCTGCTTCTCTGATATAGCCAAATATCCTCCGTCTCTGTTGGCATTCCAGGAAGATGGTATCAGAACGACGAAATTTGGCGAAAGCTTACATTATAATTTTCCAAGCTTTATCTTTGGCACATCCAAGCTTAAAAGTAGTAGATCTACAACAGAAAAGCAACATCAAAATTAGATTCTTCCTACCAAGAGCACATTGTCTCAGCAAATAGATATCGTGAACTTGAGACTGACAGAGCATAACATTTACACATGAACAATGGACTTTTTCAAGTTTTGTAGCGACAATTGTCTACAAGATGTTACCTTTTCATGTTAAAGAGCCACTACTTTTGTTTATACTGGGAGAGTGAACTCCCTCAAGCTGAGTTTGTTTTTTCAGTAGCATATAAAAAGTTGCCAGTGCAAGCTTCATCCATCACTTTTCTCAAATACTAATCATTTATACTTCAGCTTTAATCTTATTTTTATATTTAATCTTTCTCAAAATCCAATTTCCGTCTTCCTATGGGGAGCATGGGGCATGGGGGCAGGGGGTAACCAAGACCAAGACTGTTTTATATGATTTTAAAAAAGAATACATTGCAATGACACAAGATATCTTTTTAAAAAACGTATTTACCGTCCCTACCCCCGTCCTTACTGTCTGTTTGTCTGTCTGTCTGTCTGTCTGCCTGTCTGTCTATCCACCCTCCTTACTGTCTAAAGAAAACCCTTTAAAAATACAAAAACGAAACACTCTGGATAATTGTTTGGGAAACTGAAGTGGTCTAATACACACCAAAAATTATATTACTACTCAGTATCTTCTTTATACGCGAAAGCAGAATCGATAACAACAGAAAGAACGGGCGCAAACTTCCTGTGTTGGGCAGTCCCTCTTTGATGTGATTGTCAGTTGGATTAATAATAATATTATAATAATATCAGACTGGCGAATATTCCTGCTGGCCTGCTACAGAGAGATAACGTTCTTGATAGCCAGCTGCAGGCCCGTGTAGCCTGTACGGGTGGTGGTTTGGGGGGGGGGGGGGCTTCACAGTAAATTGTGGTTTCCCCCTCTCTTCATACCAAATAGCTCCTTTGTCTGTCTGTCTGTCTGTCTGTCTGTCTGTCTGTCTGTCTGTCTGTCTGTCTGTCTGTCTGTCTGTTTGTCTGTCTGTCTGTCTGTCTGTCTGTCTGTTGTTTCGAAGACCACCGTGTCACTTCTTGTAATACTGGGCTCCAATAGTAAATGCTCTTTTTTCTAACATTCTCAACTGTTTTTGCTTTGCTTTAAAATTTGGTATTTTGTTTTCAATATGAATACATGTACTTCGTTCCTACCGTGCGTTGTGTCTTTTTTTAAAGGTTACAACGCTTATTCTTTTAACTTTGAGTTCAGATGTTTATTTTTTTGCTTTTCATTTTGAGTATTTCTTAATTTCACGATCTCTTTTAACCTGCAGCTTTGTGACACTACCAACTGAACATTTTCCTAGACAAAAATTTAATTACCATATCCCAGCAGAAATACAGATATAGTCGATGAAAAGGCTTCCAACTCAAAAATCGCACTTACGTCTCATGCATGTGACAGCGCAACAACTAGCAGCTTTTTAGAGATGCTCTATGGGGGCTCTCGTGGCCTAGAGGTTAAGGTGTTGGCCTCTCATTCAAAAGGTCCCGGGTTCGAATCCGGGTAGCGACCGAAAAATTTTCTTCTCTAAATTTGTCTCCTTTCACCTCATTTCCTGCTCTCTAGCAATGTTCTGCAGTCTGCTTTCGTCTCCTCTTTCTGCCCCCTCCCCCTCACCTCCTTTGCCCCTTCCCCTGGGCTCCTGATTCTTTCTGCAGCCTTTCTACTGTTACTCCTTCGCTTCTTCTTACTGCTGTCTTTCTGCCACACCCCTGATCTTCTGGTAGGAAAGATCTACACCTAGCCTTCTCGGACAAGGGCGAGAAATCTCGGAGGGCCCGTGTGCAAGTTGCACACGTCAAAGATCCTTTGGTGGTCTAAAATCGATAAGAGTAGGCTTCGCCCGCCACCCGGGCAAAATTCAAAATTTCCTACCAACTGAAAATATTAGGTGTGTCCCGTGCGCTCATATGACCTTACGCAGTTGCGAGCGCCGTAAAACACTATACAAAAAACAAAACAAAAAAACTAGCAGCTTCACCACGGAGGCTCGTAAACCCATTGGTAACAAGGAGTGAGTGGTCAAAATATCACTAATGACTCATTGTAAAGTAAAGTTGTTCCCGCATTCGATCCGGACATCTGGGATTGCCTTGTTAGTGAGACAACTTCCTGAGCCTTTGGCATATTGTGGTAGGGTGGCCAGTTCCTTTTCCACGCTGCCTCTACTTCCCAAATCGAAGTCAGGTACCCATTACTTCTGGGTGGGCAGGAGGTGGCGAAAAATCCGTGTCTGAACCTAGGCTCGAACCCGGATTTTCCGCTTCGGAGACGAGCGCACTAACCGCTCCGCCACCGCACCTACTTGACTCAGTGTACTGATCACTATAATAAGGCTTTGTTAGCTTGTAAATTTATGAACTCAACGCTCGATTTTGGTTCAGCAGATTAAAAGTAATGTAGCACTGTTGGGACCATCGTACACAATAGAGAAACGTAAATTTACATGTTACTGCATAGTGTGTTTGTCTTTTTACATTTCAGGTTGAGGAAACAGATAAAAAAATATTATGATCATTACAAACGAAGTCATGCTTATATATATTTCCCTTTGCACTTTCCACGACACAGCTCTGCCCTTTGCTTTAATAGTCACAACGTGGTCAAATCAGGCGCTTGTCAATTTTTGGGCTAGTAGGGTTATTGGTATCATCTTAAAGCCTGTTCATATGCCTTCTTTTTGGTGAAAAAAAAATATCCATCTATGTTGAATAGAGGTCCAAATTTTTGCGATTTGTGGAGGTCAGGGTCGCCTGTTTTCAGGGGTAAAATTAGCTAGAAAATGGCCTCCATAGTTTGATAACTTCCATAGCCTGAGAGTTCTTAAAAACTGAAAATTTACAATTTGTTGGGTTTCTAATCAACGTTTTTCAGTAAAATCCGCACAAAAATGTATTTTTAATGGACATAAAAGGTGTTCAGCCATAATAAGAAAAATTTAAAAAATTGCCCATAGGCTAAACAATGACTGTTTCTTTGACTTCATTATTTTGATGAGCGCCTGATTTCACTACGATGCCCCTCTCTCTCTCTCTCTCTCTCTCTCTCTCTCTCTCTCTCTCTCTCTCTCTCTCTCTCTCTCTCTCTCTCTCTCTCTCTCACACACACACACACACACACGTATCTATCTATCTATCTATCTATTTATCTATCTATCTATCTATCTATCTATCGATCTATCTATCTATCTATCTATCTATCTATCTATCTATCTATCTATCTATCTATCTATCTCTATCTCTATCTCTATCTCTATCTCTATCTCTATCTATCTATCTATCTATCTATCTATCTATCTATCTATCTATCTATCTATCTATCTATCTATCTATCTATATATATATATATATATATATATATATATATATATATATATATATATATATATATATATATATAATATTATATCAAGTAGAGATTCAAAGATTCAAAATGATTTATTGATTTGAAAGGCCTTTGGCCCATACATCCACATATTTTAACATATGGTTCGGCAATTACATACATTGGTGCAGCACATTGGATGTTTAACATAAATTGGACATGCACGCCCACATACACGTATGCACGCACGCATGCACGCACGCACACACACACGCACACACGCACGTGACGCACGCACCTACACTCATACACACTCCTGCTCACACACATACTTACATACATACATACATGTTCTCAAGTAGAGAGAGACAGAGAGAGACACCCAGGGAGAGAAAGAGATAGAGACAGTGTGTGTGCGTGCGCGCGTGTGTGTGTGTGCGTGTGTGTGTATGTGTGTGTGTGTGTGTGTGTGTGTGTGTGTGTGTGTGTGTTAGTGGGTATGCGTTTTTACGTGTGTATTTGAGTGTGCTTTTTATCTGTCTAATGTGTAAGTTCTTGGTTGCTATTGAAATGTTTATATTTGATCCACATTTCTATTTTCCTTAGGGAGAGGGAGGGGGAAGCAGCCAAATGAAAATAGAGACTAGAGAAGAACGGTGTGGAGAGAGAGAGAGAGAGAGAGAGAGAGAGAGAGAGAGAGAGAGAGAGAGAGAGAGAGAGAGAGAGAGAGAGAGAAGGAGAGAAGGTGAGAGAGAGACAAACATAAAGATAGAGAGGAATATTTAAAAGGAGAGATAGAGTGAGAAAGAGAGAGAGAGACAGAAAGCGAGAGAGAGAGAGAGAGAGAGAGAGAGAGAGAGAGAGAGAGAGAGAGAGAGAGACAGACAGACAGAGAGAAAGAGAGAGAGAGAAAGAGAGAGACAGAGACAGAGAAAGGGAGAGAAGAAATATTAATATTTTTACGATACAAATTCATGGCACTTCCATTGCAAATTGTCATGATGTATTTTGGAATCGAAATCTAGCATAATTAAATCCTCAATAATATCTGAAGTTCAATAGGATAAAAATGAAGGAAAGTAAGAAGTTTTCAACATGATAATCATTCAGTTTTCTCCTGCGATGTAAAAACTTAAACAAAAAAGTAGTTGGTAGAGGGTGGATGGAGGAAGGGGTTGGGGGGGGGGGGGGGGGGGGGGGGGGTGGGGGGGGGGGGGGGTTAAGGAGGGAATTCATCTTCCCTCTAAGTGCTCTCGGCTCATATCGATTTAATTTTGTTCTATGGCTGTCTTCTTATAGACTTTCTTTCTTTTTCAGGTAATGACGTCAACGGACGAGCCTGCCTTGATGAATATTTGCTCTGTGGGATAAATGTCCAGCATCATTTTCAATCTATCACTACACAAATACAACGCAAAACTGCTCGTTTTGGTCTCAGCCAAGTTGGACTCTGCTGATGAGGCGAGACAGCAGCACGAAATAATAATTATGCCTCTACATGCGTTGGACATTATCGTACGTTTCTGACGACACGCCATCAAGAAGAAAAAATTAATCAACTAAGAGAAGAGTTTTAGAGAGCTCCATTTCGGTTGATAAAAGCAAACTGTGTTAGTTCTACAGAGAGAGTGCTTATTTTAATTTTACCCAAAGAACTTTAGTGGTGTAAACAAAACAAAGGCTGGAAAAATGAATGTGTACTATAATATCACAAAAGTAGAAATACGAAAACCTGCATAATCTCAAATGCTATGCCATCGTTAAATATATATTGTGTTAAAGACAATGAAAAACAAAAATCATGGACAGGACAGAGGAACTAGACCATGCTTAGACCTGAAAACATAGAATTTAGATCTATTTGAGCCCTTGACTTTGCCTAATAAACTTTGAGATTTTATCAAATTGAACACAAGTACCGTATATCCTGGAGGATATTTTCAGCCATCAACAGCAAGCAATCCAGGTATCCTTATAGGATCTGGTGGTGTTTTCTCGAAAGGTCCCCGACTACACAGAAGAAAGAGAAGGGAATCGGTATGCAGATGTAATGACACCGTTCCGTGTCAGGTCACCAGGTGAGAAGATGTAGCATTGGTATCTATACGGAAAGGGAAAATAAGGAAAATAAATCGGGAAAAAAGTAAATGCAAGGTTTTTTCACTTCAACAGCTCTCGAGACTGAAGAGATGACATATCTTTGGCCTTATTACATAGACGTTGACTTGTATAATAATATTATATCAACGACGTAAACGCTGTCAGCTCAGAAAAAAGTCACACGGCAATTGAAAGACTTCGCTTTGGGAACAGAAGAAATATTTGATTTTTCGAAAACATTGAAAGGAAAAAAAAAAAGAAAATCGGTGAGATCGAGCTAATGAAGATGCTGTTGTGTCAGAAAATAGTGCCATAAAAGAACAACCATCTAGGAATTAAGAGTTATAACTATAAGCTTCGTCTGAGAATTCGAGGCTCAAAAACGACACATGTGCTTGTGAAAACCGTACTGTGGCGAACAACTGGGAACTAATCACACCAAACCTTGACGTATCGGAGTTGCATTATTCTAAGTCGTCAGTATGGAGGGATATTACCAGAGCATGCGCACCTGGACTTTCCTTTTGATGATCACTGGCTGCTTGGAACTAGGTGAGTTCTGGATGTGGTTGAGTAGTTTCCTTTCCAATACACATGTCGTAGTATAGCTCGTCGAAAGAAGAAAAACAACAAAGCTTATTTTATTTGTGTGTATGTGTGTCTTGTGTTTGTGTGCGTGTGTGTGTGTGTGTGTGTGTGTGTGTGTGTGTGTGTGTGTGTGTGTGTGAATAACGTTTGATTCCATTTACGTTTAGTCTTTACATTTTAGAAATATGGCAATCCTCATTTGTCTTTTCAAGCAACAGTTCTTTTCATTAAGATAGGTTCATGTAAAAAGACACTTCCCTCTGGGGAGGGTGGGCATTTTGTGCGCCTCCATCTGATGTTTAATTCGTACGCCCTGTGGTCATTTTGTACCCCCGGGGTTGTATTCTTCATATTTTAAAATAATTCTAGTACGAAAATCTCTTTGAAACTTTCAGTATTTCTTTTTAAAAAATCGTTTGACAGATTGCTATGCAAAGCGTACGGATAGGATTAACGAGTAAATTTCCTCTTTGCAAAGTGGTGGCACTGAGTTACCCACGTCTTATGGATACGATAGTAAGACACGACGTACGGATAGGGCTAAAATAAACATTAACATACAATATAGGGCTGTCAAAAGTTCGTGACTCAACATATTGTCAAATATTCTATAAACTATTGAGTGGGTGGTTAGTGGGTGCTCTGGTGTGGCTTGCTCTTTCTTTCCTTTTAAATATATATCGTCCTTGTCTCCTCTCCGTCATTTTTTGTGTTTGTTACTCTCTTGTAACACTTCTAATCTTCCGCACTTATATGACCTTATTGTGTTGCAAGTGCCGTAAAACTCACACTAAAACTAAAAGAATTATCGAACAAAGCCTCTCCAGCTTTTGCACAATGACTTGTATCAATTTGTCTTAACAGATCAATATTTTTGTAAACACCTTTAGTGTTAGTTGTATTCTAGACAATTGCGTACACTAATAAGAAAAATCGAAGTGGGTGGTTTACAGCTGGGGATTTATCGCTTTAAAAAGTAAGTCTTACACACCCTAGCAAAGAGATTTCTGAGGTCTGCGAAGATGAAGTACAAGAGAGAGAGAGAGAGAGAGAGAGAGAGAGAGAGAGAGAGAGAGAGAGAGAGAGAGAGAGAGAGAGAGAGAGAGAGAGGGGAGAGAGAGAGAGAGAGAGAGAGAGAGAGAGAGAGAGAGAGAGAGAGAGAGAGAGAGAGAGAGAAATGAAAAAAAAAAAGTCTTTAAAAACATGAACGAATACTCAGCACATCTTTTTGAGCGTTGTAAAAAAGTAATGACCAATTTGTATCACTAAATGAAATAACGCATGCGGCGACCTTATTCCCGTGGTAGGTCCGCACACATTTCAGTGGCGCCATTGTTTCCCTTGACAACTGCAAAAACGCTTACTTTACGTTTTTGGCTCAGACCGTGTACTTGTAGTAGTAGTAATAGTAGTAGTAGTAGTAGTAGTAGTAGTAGTATTAGTGGTAGTAGTAGTAGTAGTAGTAGTAGTAGTAGTAGTAGTAGTAGTAGTAGTAGTCTTTTGTACACTGCAAAGAGAGTAAGAGAGTTAGGCGGAGGGATCTTAGCATCTAACGTACGAGGGGCATACCAAAATATTTTTACCTGACCATGAAGGAATAAAGGTAGAAAGCTGAAATTTGGTACTAAGCTTTGTCTTTCTTTATGTAGTTGCCTCCCAGAGTTAACTGGTGAACAACATACCCCAATTCACTTACAGTGCGCTGGTGTTATAACCAGTCATCTGAAATCTCCCAAATTTACAAGAATTCTAGGAAGATGATCGTTGGCTTTCACCCCAAATGTCAGTGTACTACCTCTATTCCTTCATGGTCAGGTAAATTTAAGAACACCCTATAGAGGGTTCGAATAGGAGCTCTCCGCACCTCTGTCAACTGAGGTAACAACACGCCCACTTTTCCCAGACGGCTTTAACTCTTTTTTTTTTAAACCAAAAAGAGCAACCAACGAAGTCATTAATTTTTGTTTTCCTTTTTTCTTCTTTTCATCCCCCATGACATGCAATTTTCAAGAGGCAAAAAGGATAACTTTTGGCTCTAAAACTGGCAAATTTTTCAACGTGTAAACCGAGTTTCTGACCAATTAAGAAAAAAAAAGTTTATGTAATCACAACGTCTAACACAGGAATTATATTTAATAGGATTGATTTTGCGATGTTAATCCGCAATAATTGTACAAATTGTGTAATGTTGTGATGTGTCTCGCATGATTGGGGCTAAATCTTCACAATAGACGTTGAGTTCAGAAGTATTACGTTCGTCCTTTTCTGCCCTCCTTTCTTCGATGTTTGTTAGGCTACTCTCTTGTACAATCCTTCTATTAATCCTCGACATTTATATGACAGTATTTGTAATGTAAGTGACATAACACTCAAAATAAAACTAGAAATACTTTTTTTTTTATTTCATACCTGGGACACAATACAGGTGCCCTGGGGAAAGGGTGAATTATGGGGGAAGGGGGGAGGGGCATCTAGCTTTGGAAGTATAGTTCGTCCAACCCAAAAGTATCTTTATTTTCGGATAACGTTTGACAGACTGCACCTAGTTCTTTAAAACTTTTACCTGTATTCTTTGTCAGCACTTCTAATTAATTGCAGACAAGTTGTTCTGGCCTGAATATTGAAAAGAAATGTTGGGGTTTTTTTCCTCTTTATCTTCGTTAGATAATAACCTATTGAGTCAAATGTGGTGACTTACAGTGCACCAAAGTTCAGAGTAACCCATGTTGTTAAACTTATTATTTTAAAGGTACCGGTAATACAAAAACATCATAGCTTTGTTAAAAATGACTTTTGATTCCACTAACATTGAGTCTTGAGATCGTAAATAAATGTCTATGACAATCCTGGTTTGTCTTTTCAAGCAATATCTTTTCAACGCTCATAGGTTCATGTGAATGGGCACTTTTCCTCGACACCGGTGACCTTTTGATGGACGTCCATCTCCGGTTGAAGATAGATACGTGTACTATTCACCGTACAGTTTTCAATAATGTGCCATTTTAATTTTATTTCGCTTTGTAAGGTACGAACAAACAAAACTTCCGTTTGAACACAGAACGGGAAATTTCCAAAATCCAAAACGTTTTCGGTCGTGCAGGGAGGAAGCTATATAGAAAAAGAAGAAAATGAGCAGCTTCCTTTTCATCGTAGGCCCTATAGCTTATAAAATACAAAGTGATGTTTGATGGCATAGGCAACACGTTAGGAAAAAAACCGTCATTTTTCTCACAAGTTCCTATCTAGCCTTAAGTTTTGTCAGTTTGATTTTATTTTTGTTTTCGAGTTTTTACGCGTATACTAATTCCAAAAGACATGTAAGAAGTGTGTCTACTCCTTAAGACACTTAATCAAATTATAATAAATAGACGATTATACAGAGTCAATTTCCCCGTTGGGCTCTAGGCAAAATCATTAATAAAACTGATCGTTCAAACGTATGAAAAGTAAACACAGAACATTTCTTTCAACATAAAATAGGAAGAAGTAGAATTTACAAAGTCGCTGTCGAAAAACGGCCCCTGTGTGAAAATCTGCTTTCTTTTAATACAGATGTTTTGCGCTCTCATCAACACAATTGAGATAATTAGGAAACGGGCATCGATCCTGCCTATTATGGCCAACCCCGGCAGAAAGGGATACAACATGCCAATGCAAAGACAAAGATACTCCATAAAAATAAAGGTCTCCCCACTTGAGATTTGATCTCGGCCCGGGTCTCCCGCGTGTGATGAAGATGCGCCTAGCCACAACGCCGTTGACATAGAAGTAAAAAACTCTGAAGATGTATAAAACAAAAACGACTAAAAGGTTTCCAGACCGTCATAAATTACAATAGCTGTTAATGTTGAGAAAATACCGGATTAAAAAAAAGAACTACAACAAAAACAAATTATCATCGGCAGCAGAGGAAAGAACATACCTGGCTAATAGTGTGAGTCTCTTGTTCAATATATTTCTCGGTCTGTTCAGTTGAGCGAAATCCCCGGCAGTGAAGTTTGATACCGCTGCTGTTGCTGCTGCTACTACTACTACTACTACTACTACTACTACTACTA
>NW_004798294.1:51699-53436 GCF_000002075.1 Aplysia californica | reverse complement strand
TTTAGTAAGAAGAAGAAGAAGAAGAAGAAGAAGAAGAAGAAGAAGAAGAAGAAGAAGAAGAAGAAGAAGAAGAAGAAGAAGAAGAAGAAGAAGAAGAAGAAGAATTGCATTCATTATGGCGCACACCAATCGTCTACAGAACGTTATGTAATGCGCTTTACTGTAGCCTGTAATTACCTCTGCAGACCTTAGAACTCTCAGACAGAAGCATTCTCGGCTTTCAGGGAAGCATACAGTTTGTGCAAGCAATCATATTTGAACGCTATAAAATGACAATAACAGCAACAGCAATAACAACAATAATAACAACAAGAACAACAAAAACAACAACAAAAACAATAACAACAACAACAACACCAGCAGCAACAACAACAACAACGAAATACTGACACGATCTTTAACTCTTTAACTAGTTGCTAGAATAAGGCACAGCGCAGGCCAGTGCCGTACAAAAGGAGAGGATGGGGGTAAAATGGCACACATCTTTAAAAAAGAAAACCAAAAAAACCATTTCTACACCACACGGATTGAAACTTTTCAAAAATTCTGTAAGGTCCACGCCTGATGGGGCAAAGTCAAGTGTGTGGAAAGCTTTGGAATCTCCCGACCATAATATTAACCAAAAGTAAAGAATGCCCAAATAGGGTTTCGAACCCGGGTTCTCCACATCGTAGTTCAAACTGATTACAATTGAGCTAAATGTGCGCACTGAGATTTATATCAATGGTGAACAGAAATATAGCTTTCAGGGTTGTAGAATGAAATGCTACTTTTTTTTCCAAATTTGTTCATGCTATGCCTTCCAAACACAAAGATCTAGATCAAAATGCTAATAAAAAAAGAATCCCAAATTCTTTTAGTCTCGGTGTATCGATGGTTTATTGTCAAGTAAAGCCAACCGAGATTAGAAAATTGTGTAACAAGAATAATATTATTCTATCTCTTCGTCTTTTAGACCTGCAGAAGATTATACAATAACTAGTAGCCTACTTCCAATTTTAATCAAGAGATTAAACAAAAACTAGAACTAAAACTCTATGAAACAGTATTTTGATCCAGGCTTTGAGACCAGCAGCAAATAAGAGAACAACCGTCGATCGCATTAGATTTTTTTATACCCGGTGCCCATTAGCAAGATCGGTTCGGTTCGATTCGGTTCAGCCGTCGGGGCTACCCATAATGTTTTCCTCCTTGGGGTAGAAAAGCTACTATCGTGGCACACATACCAAACGAAACCGACGATGGCCTTCAAAAACAAACACGTCATGTTGTTTTCAAATCCGTGAGTCGGGCGATCGGTTTTTTGTTTGTTTTAGTAGAGGTTTTACAGCGTTAGCAACTGCATAAAGTCTTATGAGCGCCTAGGGGTGGATGTCAAAAGAGAAGTCCTTACAGGGAAGCAGACTGACTCTGCTCACCTCTCTAGCTTCAACAGCACAAAGTCTGCTTCGATTATCAAAGCACCCCGGAAATAGCGGGTCACAAGAGTATGACAAATATACAAAAGAAGTAGAGGGAAAATGAAGATAGTGAAGATTAGGAAAGAAAAAGCAGCGGTTCCCTGTTGCAGGTCATTCACAGTTACGAGCAGGACATTGATGAATAAGCCCATTTACAATCACAATTCTACTGAGTATAAGAACTCGAGATGAGAATGCCCCCCCCTCCCCCTTTTGGGAATGACCTAAAGACACTTCAGTCAGTAGCACGGCCCGGGGGGGGGGGGGCGCAGTTTGA
>NW_004798294.1:49600-51599 GCF_000002075.1 Aplysia californica | reverse complement strand
GCCCGGGGGGGGGGGTGCGCAGTTTGAGGCAGGAGTCATCTGTAGTGTGCACTGAAGCCGTCAGAAACAGAACCGAACCGATCCGAACCGATCCGATCTGCTCCTTCAGTGGGCACCACCTATTACCGACCTCAAACGATAGGCTGATTACCCGACATAGTCCGACCTTGGGAAAATAAATGTGATGACTCGCTGCTGTGCTGAGATAGCTGTGCTTTTCATGACGCAGCGTTTTGAGGTGCCCTCTATGTGATTGAGAGTAAAGGAAGGTTGGGGGGTGGGGGAGACAGAGAGAGTGAGTGTGTGTGTGAGAGAGAGTGAGAGAGTGAGATAGAGAGAGGGGGGAGAGAGAGTGAGAGTAAGAGGGAGAGAGAGTGAGAGTAAGAGAGCGAGAGAGAGAGAAGAAATAGAAAGAGAATAGGGAATGAAGAGAGGAAGTAAATAAAGAGAATTGGAGAGAGAAAGAAAGAAAAAGAGATATAGAGAAAAAAGAGGAGAACGAGAGAAAAAGAAAGAAAAGTAAAATGAGATAGATAGGGGACAAAGGAAGAAAAAGAGAGAAAAATAAGAGAAAGGAAGCAGACTATCTTCAGTTTGTAAATGTGTGGATTTCAACAAAGCCTTTTCTGGGTTGTCAGTTTAATTTTTAAAAAGATACATCTATTATTGTCCAGATCCTGGCACATTGGTGTGGTGTTTCACCACGTGCACACACACAGACACACACACACACACACACACACACACACACACACACACACACACACACACACACACGCACCCCCCCCCCCAACACACACACACACACATACACACACGCACACACACACACACACACACACACACACACACACACGCGCACCCCCAACACACACATATACACACACGCGCACACACGCACACACACACACACACACACACACACACACACACTCACACACACACATACACATGTGATATATATCCTTGTATGGCTTTGTGGACACAGTCACATATTATTATCTTCTTCTGTTTGCTTGGGCGTTGTCTTTGTCTTAGACTAGGCTGAGGGGGGCTCTCGTTGTACAGAGGTTAAGGTGCTCGCCTCTCATTCAATAGGTCGTAGGTTCGAATCTGGATAGCGACGGAAAATGTTCTCTAAAATGTTCTCCTTTCACATCGTTTCCAGCTCTAGCAACTTTCTGTCGTCTGCTTTCGACTCCACTTTCTGCCCCCACCCCCTCACCTCCTTTGCCCCCTCCTCTGGGCTCTTGACCTTTTCAGCAGCTTTTCTGCTACTAGTCCTTGGCTCCTTCTTACTGCTGTCTTTCGGCCACACCCCTGATCTTATGGCAGGAAAGATCTACACCTAGCCATCTCGGACAAGGGCAAAAAGTCTCGGAGGTCCCGTATGCAAGTTGCGCACCTCAAAGATCCATTGATGGTCCAAAAATCGATAAGACTAGGCTTCGGCAGCCACCCGGGCAAAATTAAAAAATTCCTACCAACTGACAAATGTTTAATGTGTTCCGCACGCTCATATGACCTTACAAAGTTGCGGACATATACATAAGAAAAACCCATCAACGTTAAAAAAAAATACTTTACCAGATCACGTGGTTAGAAACTATCGGTCCAAAGAAAGAAAGAAAGAAAAAAGAAAGAAAGAAAAAAAGAAAGAAAAAAGAAAGAAAGAATGAAAGAAAAAACATCCTTTTGAGCCTTTCATTAGGAGCTAACTGGACCTAGTACGCAATCCGTCGGCTCCACTCTCTGCAGTGACTACAGGGCCATATTTTGTTCTATTTTTGTATTTATTTATCTATTTATTTATTTATTTATTTATTTATTTATGTATTTATTTATTTATTTATTTATTTATGTATTTATTTATTTATTTATTTATTTCATCCTTTTTAGGGGGGGGGGGGGGGGGGGAAAAAATCGGCATTGGATTTCTGTTGTTGTTGTTGTTGTTGGGTTGGAGGGGGGGGGGGGGTTGTCCTTTTTTTTAAGGTTC
>NW_004798294.1:44455-46629 GCF_000002075.1 Aplysia californica | reverse complement strand
GAGAGAGAGAGAGAGAGAGAGAGAGACAGACAGACAGACAGACAGACAGACAGACAGACAGACAGACAGACAGACAGACAGACAGACAGACAGACAGAGAACCAACCGGTTTTATTTTTTTGGTATCTGGTGTGCTTTACCTAAGGTGTAAACTATCAATAAGAAGCGACGAGGCTGCTTTCCAGTCTGGTCTATGTTGCCTGAAGACTTGATGTTAGTTTCGTCAGATCAGGATTCATGTTATTAAATGGATCTGCATCTCTTCATTCGTACCACTTACTGCATTCGTGGCATTAATTTGCTACAGTCTTTAAAAAATCACTGTGTTGATAGCCTCGCTCTATTTCCTGGCTCCCAATTTATTTTTCCATAGACTTAAATTGATCAATAAGCTCAAAATTATGTATTCTCTAGTACCGTCATTACTGCCTAACCGACCTTTGCAAAAGCTTCATTCTTATCTGTGTCGTCATTGAATATAATTTTATTATCACCAAACAAAATGTTTTAATTAGTCTTTGTAACGTTTCTTTTCAGCTCATTCTTTAGATTAGTTTTGAAATTTCTCTGTATATTAGTACTAGCCTTGTTCTCTCTTTTTTTATTGTGCATTTTTCTTTTTCTCTTCTTTCCATATTTGAGAATCTGTATATTTACTATATTTCTTCCTTTCCTTTTGTAGTTGTAATCAACAATCACACGTAGAAGAGGAATTCATTCCTGTATGGGGATATCTTTTATCGAGTACCCCAATCTTTCCGCTGTCAATCCAGGTCTTCTCTCACTGGCCCTCACAAGCAGTGTCTCGTCTCCTTACCGTAATGATCTAAATTAATCAGTGCTTGTCAACCTGTTTGTAACCAGCAACATGTTTTAACCACGTTGTAGAGGCTAACTGTTTCTTACCGCCCACCTAACAAGTATTTTCAAATCGGGCATTAAGCAATACATATGCCTTTTATTAGCCGGGTGATCTCCACCGCCAACCAAAAATACCAGATCTCCCACATATAAATAAATTGGCAATACCGCCCAGTTTGGCAAGCACGTACCTAAATAGTGTCGAAGGGGGGCGTAAAACATCTTCGATAGAATTAATAAATGTGGTCGTGTTTCCCCCTTTGTTGTTTGTCTAACCTTGGTGCTGTTTTCTGTTGCTTTCTAATGACGCCCTGCTGCTGTTGTCACTGCTTTTGTTGTTGTTTTTGTTATAGTTGTTCTTGATGATTATAATGATGATGGTGTTGTTGTTGTTGTTGTTGTTGTTGTTGTTGTTGTTGTTGACGTCGATGTTGCTTTGGAAATCATCTTTCGTTACCCGCCCCACCTGGGTTTTTTTTTCTCTTCTTGGTCCTCCTCCTCCTGCTCCACACCGATTATATTATATTCCTTGTTCTCCTCCTCCTCCTCCTCCTCCTCCTCCTCCTCCTCCTCCTCTCACAATCCTTTCATCTCTCTATACCCATTATATTCCTTGTTCTTCTCCTCCTTCTCCTCCTCCTCCTCCTCCTCCTCCTCCTCTCACAATCCTTTCATCTCTCCACACCGATTACACTCCTTGTCCTCCTCCTCCTCTTCCTCCCCTTCCTCCTCCTCCTCTCACAATCCTTTCATCTCTCTACACCCATTATATTCATTGTTCTCCTCCTCCTCTTCCTCCTCCTCATCCTCCTCCTCTTGAACATCTCCGACAATTAATAAAACAGAGGTATTATTTCTCTTGGGCGACAGCGCAAAAGCCTCGATGTCGTTTGTTGTAGAGCGTGGCCTTACCTGAAACAACTGGTTGCTTGGACACGAGAACGCACTTCGCAGTCACACATTGTTCTCCCAGTCGTTGGGGAAAAGTCGATACAAAACTGGCTGCGAAAGCAGGGGCGTGGGTCGAAAAATACGACCCGATTGTGAGGAAGGAGCAAAAGGGGGGGAGTGGTAGGTTGAGGGAGAATGGGGGTGGGGATGCAAGAGTTGGGGTGGGGGAGTGTATGGAAGGAAAGGAGGTGAAAGGGAGTGGGGAGGGATGGTGGGAAAGTGTGTGGGAGGGAAGGAGGGACGGGTGGAGGGAGGGAAGGAGGGAGGCAGTCAGGTAGGTTGCCGGAGTTAAGGAGTGATGCAGATGGGGAGGGAAGCAGCAGCTGTCAGGGTTTCAAGATTGAAGGGGAGAGGGAAGGGGG
>NW_004798294.1:38324-42578 GCF_000002075.1 Aplysia californica | reverse complement strand
GCTATTTATTATTATTATTATTATTACATGCATACATACATACAGCATACATACATACATACATACATACATACATACATAAATATATAAATACATGCATACATACATACGCACGCACGCACGCACGCAAGCACGCACACGCGCAGACACTCACACACACACAAACAAACACACATACACACACACACACACACACACACACACACACACTCACACACGCTTCCGTCATATAAAATTATGAACCAAATGAAATAAAACAGACCAAGAATATAAATAAACAGAAAACGTGTAGCAACAACAATAAATAATTTTTTTTCAAAAACACTACCAGGTGACGTAGGCCTCTTTCGCCATCTTTGATTAGATCTATTTCGCCTCCTTTTGATACAAATAAAAGTTAACACAGAGTCAAAATGAAGCCAGTTTGAGCTGACAGAGCGCTCTATACATTGACGTCATGATACATGTCGTAATAGTAGCAGTAATAACAATAACAATAATAGCAACAACAACTACAACACACTATAATAATAATAATAATGATAATAATAATAATAATAATAATAATAATAATAATAATAATAATAATAATAATAATAATAATAATAATAATAACAATAATAATAATAATAGTAAAAAAGTAAAGTTGTTCCCGCATTCGATCCGGACATTGGAGATTGCCTTGTAAGTGAGACAACTTCCTGGGCTTTCAGCATAATGTTGTAGGGTGGCCAGTTCCTTTCCAAGCCGCTTTTACTTCCCCAACTCAAAGTCAGGTTGAAGTACTCATTACTGTTGGGTGGGCAGGATGGGGCAAAAAAAATCCGTGTCCGAACCAAGGCTCGAAACCGGACTTTCCGCTTCGAAGACGAGCGCACTAACTGCTCCGCCGTCGAACTCTCTAATAATAGTAATGATAAGAAGAAGAAGAAGAAGAAGAAGAAGAAGAAGAAGAAGAAGAAGAAGAAGAAGAAGAAGAAGAAGAAGAAGAAGAAGAAGAAGAAGAAGAAGAAGAAGAAGAAGAAGAAGAAGAAGAAGAAGGGAAAAAATGATGATGATGATGATGATAATAATAATAATAATAATAATAATAATAATAATAATAATAATAATAATAATAATAATAATAATAAAAATAATAATAAAACAATAATACATGTAATACTAATAATATTAATAATATTGTGAATTTATAATGCGCCTAACCCATCGAAGGTTTTAAGCGCTGTACAATGCAGAATTAGAATTTGATCATACTGACAAATCAAAATACAGAAAATGTACATTGTGAGGCCATTTAAGAACACACACACACACACACACACACACACACACACACACACACACACACACACACACACACACACACACACACACACACACACACACACACATACATACACACACACATAGGAGCGTGCTTTCGCACGCACATACGCAATGATGCTGATAAGGAAAATAATAATAATAATAATAATAATAATAATAATAATAATAATAATAATAATAATAATAATAATAATAATAATAATATCATCCTCATTATCGTTATCTGTATCATTATCACCCTGATCATATTAATCGTGATAAGAATAAGACGTGATTTAGGTTTCTTTTGGCTGACCCAGTTACTATGTACCTTGGTAATAATAAATGTCGGCTGAGCCATAGGTCGACTAGAATAATAAAGCTATGTAAATAATAGTATATTCAATTGGCCGTATTCCTCTCACGATCCAACGTCGCCTGAAGTAAATGATACAGTATCTACGGTACGTGGGAATCTGAGACAGAAGCTATGCAGCCTAATGTATATTTCCTCAGCTTTGATTGTTAGCCGAATTTAGAAGGTATGGAGTAAAGCTGACGTCATCCTCAATCCATTTACTCCTACGCACGACCAGCCAATCAACGCCCTTGTCTTAGATTTCTACTACTTTGACGTCAAAACAAAGAGCGCACTTTTATTTTATTATGCGTAGATCTATGCACTTTGGGTTCATTCTTCTTGCAGCGAAAATTGGTTTGGAAGGGGGGGGGGGAGTGTAATCGTCTGGGCGCCGAACTTATCATAGTGAACGTACTATAGTAGTCAAAAATGTGTAGCGCAACTTATCCTCAAATGTCTCTTAAAACAGTGGATCAACGTCACCGATACTTTGCGCCGCAGTTTGTATCGATTTGACTTAACTTAATCATATCTTCCTACAACGCTTGGGGCTAGATGTAAAAACTTTTCTTCATAAATGTATATAAAATACTATAGTTCTCCACCACGTGACAAATGGGATTGTTCACAGCACTTCCCGCTTCTCACACACATTTTGCATACACATATGGCCTACGTCACACAGCATACCAATGACATTAATTTTTTTGTGATAAAGCTTATTTCAAGAACTTAATTTTTAATGATCACATTTTTGCGCTAAAAGTTCTCAAAATTTGCGTTCAATAAACATAGTGTCGTGATTAGAAAAAAAAATGACGGACTTAGCTTTTAAAAGTGATATTGCCCCAGCTGTAAACCTCTTAAAATCTGTAGAAACTACCCACTTGAAAGTTTAATTACTAGTATAATTTATTATGAAATTTTCTAAGATACACCTAATATGCGTTTACAAAAATATTGATCAGTTAAGAATAATTGTGGATAAAAGTCATTGTGCAATTGTTGGAGAGTCTATGTTCGATAATTTAGGAAATATTGGAAAATAAGTTGCGACAGGAATTCTTGATCGCACTATATATATATATATCTCTCTCTAGTAAAAGCGTAGAATATTGCCTTATTACTAAAAAATAATGTTAAAACGTGTCATATCATCGTTGGCCTACCACTTGTCGCGTATCATCATCATCATCATCATCATCATCATCATCATCATCATCATCATCATCATCACCATCATCATCATCATCATCATCATCATCATCATCATCATCATCATTATTATCATCATCTAGGTGATAGAATGGAAAGTCAGGAAAGGACAAGGTTAGCATTGTGCATTACTCATAATGTAGTAGTAATAATATGTCAAGTTCTTCAGAGGCTATGCATCTTTCAGCTTACACCCCTGACCTCGGATATTTGCAAAAAATCTCGGAAATCCCTAGTGCATTGCGCACGTTAAAAGTCCTTTGGTGGTCCAAAATCGATAAGGGTAGACTTCGGACGCCACCCGGGCAAAATTCAGAATGAATTCCTACCAAACTGATAATGTTTAATGTGTCCCTCGCGCTCAAATGCTTTTATGCAGTTACGAGCGCCGTAAAACACTAACCAAAGAAAAAAAGTGGCCATGAGTATTCATTCATACCTGTCATTCATTCGTCTACATTTTCTCTAACTTGGATACATGATATTATTTTTTGTTTGTTTTCTTGTTTGTTTGTTTGTTTGTTTGTTTGTTTGTTTGAATTTTTAAAAGCCGAACAAACTTAAATAGGCATATCTATATTAAGTAAATATCATGTTTTGTCAAAAAACATGCACAAGCCTAGCAAAATCTTTTTTTCTTCTTCTTTAGATCGAGGTATGTAGAGTCGATCGAGTGCATGATCTTTTTAAATACTCTGGAGACCAGTTGTCTTTATTTTCTGTGCTTAAAAAAAAAAAACTTAATGAAAAACATCGCTACAACATCGATTGCAAGTTCCCGGGGGACTGGCCCTATCTGTTAAAATCGCTCTTCAGTTCCAGCAGCTGAATGGGCATCGATCTCTGGCGATTAGATCGACGAGTTGGAAATCGATCGAGTGGGCGTGGTCGACAGAAGAGTCGATGGTGCAGAAACAGGAACAAACAAAAGAGAACTCTTCCCTGCTTTTTTTCTTTCTTTCTTTCTTTCTTTCTTCTCTCTCTCCCCCTCTCTCTCTCTGTCTCTCCCCCTATCTTCCAATCTCTCTCTCTCTCTCTCTCTCTCTCTCTCTCTCTCTGTTTCGCTCTGTATCTCTCTATCTCTCAACCCTCTCTAGTGTTTGCCAGGTGAAAGTGGACAGAGCAGAAGATATGAAAATATTTATTCCCTACATTCTAACAGTTAACGATTGAATAAAAACTACTAAAAATGACGTAAAGAGAAAGAAAGTTGTTTTGTATGCCTTGTTATATTCAACGCTACATAGCACATGGTCTTGTATTACAAAAAAGCACCAATCACGGAAATTGAAGTCTTGTATTTGCCTGTCGATTCCGGAATTAAAGCCGACACCTGTGCTTTAAAGAGACAAGGGTCAACATACACACAC
>NW_004798294.1:34480-38224 GCF_000002075.1 Aplysia californica | reverse complement strand
ACACACACACACACACACACACACACACACACACACACACACACACACACATCATCGTATATATTTATGGACAGGTCCTAACCAAGTCATTCTTTGAACAACCCACAACAGTATGTTAGCGAGCCCGCCTCATTCAACACCTTCCAACTCAAGGAGCGTAAGAATAAGAAAAATCCATTACTCTCAGTATCTATAATTAATTAACTAAACCTAATAGTTAAATTTAGAAAAACTTTCCTCAAAATGAGCTTAGCCATCTAGTTTGAATAGCATCCTTTGACAGCAAGCTTATTATATAAAATATGAAAGAATCTATTTTCCTTCACAGATGAGCGTACATGATTAGACATGGGGAAAGCTTAATACGTAGGCCTATAAACAAGTTTTTTATTGTTGTTGTTGAGTTTTTTGTTGTTGTTGTTGTTATTGTTGTTGTTGTTGTTGTTGTTGTTTTTTTATTTCTTTTTAATAAACTCTCGAAACCTGAATAAAAGCTAAACAAAAAATAAATCGGTCTTTAGAGAAAAATCGTAAAAAGTCCGACGAAATGTAGAATCTTTTTCCATAATCCTGGAAAATAGATAACAGTCGCCAAATTAAAATAAAGGCCTGGGAAATATAATCCTAAAGAAAAACTTTGAACGTCACGAGAAGAGACAGGGTGGGAAACGAGATAGAGAAGTTGGCCTAACTCCCAGCTTGAAGAACATGACAAACAGCGCGTAAAATGGTTTGGGCTCCTTTCAAGACTACCACGATACAGTATAGCAGCGAGAGCATACAACCAGAAATCAGATGGATCCAAGGGAAGAGGCAGGTTCAGAAAAAGATAGATAGGGGGGGGGGGAGGTCAAAGAAACATTAGACCACAGCAATAATATAACCATGCAATAGGCAATACAAAAAGCAAGAAAAAGACGTTTGCTTCTACCCCCGACAGCGTAAGGTATCAGAGATCAGAAAAAAGTGAAAAGTAAGTGAGTAGTTTGTTCGATTGTTGACTCCCTCTGGTTAATTCAACAGCTCTCAAAGCCCTACGTGGGTTGAGCTGGGGTCACGGGGTCATCCGATCGATTGGTGCAAAGGTGAGGAGGAAAGGTGGAGGGTAGTTGGACCCAGGTCAAATGAGCTTGGGTCGATATCAACTCCAGGAGAGGTTTTTCTAAAATGCCTTACCACTTCACGTGATTATATAAAGTCTCTTGCAGTCTTACGAAAAACTAACACAATACAGTTTCTCTTCCTAAATCATTTACTTTTTTACAGGGTATATTTGTTATACCTTGTCGGAGAAATTGAAGTACATGTAATCTTAATCATGTATGTTTAAAACTAGAGCTTTGATCACAGGGGTTGATAGCTTGTAGATTTGCTATTTAGGAGTAGGCCTAATATATACTTTAATTAAACAGACTCTATTAGATTTGGAACTAAATGAAGGACAGGCAAAGGAGGGAAACGTACCACACTCACTCGACTATAGCTAGACTGGTGTTTTGCTTTTCATCTGCACGCCCATGATGCACACCAGAGCAGAGAAGTTGTTTTTTGTCTTACAGAGGATGTGCTTGTGTATAGCAAAGTGAGGATACTTACTTACTTTTACTTTACTTTTTACTTTTTCATCCTCTGTTGCTGTTAAGCGTAGAGGGGAGATGCAGTTTTCTATGGTAGGCCAGCTCTGCAGCTCTTTCAGTTGTGATGTTGTGTTTTCTTAGAGAGGATAACTCCTTTAAACCACTATACAATGGTAAAAGACGAAACGCCTCCCATTTAACGCCCTTCTACGATAAGACGGAATTAGCTTGTTGGGAAGAAACTGAAAATGTAAGCTTTTCCGATAAGACTGGGCTAGGTTATTGGAAAGCCATTGATAATGTAAACTTTTTTTTCAAATAACTCGAGTTTTTTTATGTCCCGGGATGTAACCTGACAAGAATCTAAGATTCTAAGCTGACTCCGTTGTGTAAAGAGGACAGGAGATGACTCCACGCAGAAATGCGTCTTTGTCCTCAGTTTCCTTAATCTCATTAGTGCGTACCCGAGGGAAGGCCTATAACTCAGTGTGTAACGATATTTTTTGTGTCATCTGGTATGTGCTCGTGTGTGTGTGTGTGTGTGTGTGTGTGTGTGTGTGTGTATGTGTGTGTGTATGTGTGTGTGTGTATGTGCGTGCGTGCGTGCGTGTGTGTGTGTACGTGAGTGTGTAAAGAGTGAGTGGGATGGAGGTAGATCAATGATGAATCGATATCGGAACGACCTGAAGCAGTTCTCTGCAGCGCGAAAGCTTTTCTCAAGTGTTCCTATAGAATGTACGCAGGATGGGCCGTCAGTGAAATCATAAAAGTCCACTTGAGAGTCGTGCCTTCAGTTCATCATCAAACCTCCCAACCTCCCTCGGCAAGTGAACCTTACCAGAAGAAATAGATCCACTATCATCATGAAGCCTGATTTTTCTTTCTTTTTTTAAAGTATACAGTTGTCAAAAGGGGAGCAGTGAGTTCTTTAAAAATTAAACCCCAATAGGCATTCTGTTAACATGACATCACTTTAATGAACAAATAAATCGGTCTCCGTGGTTTTATGTACACACAAAAAAATCTGAAATTATGCAAACTGAGTTCAAAAACTTGAAATTATGCGATTCTGTTAATTTTAACAAAGAATGACAAAGAAAAATAATCTAAAATTAGGCAAAAAATGATCAAATTTCGTTAAATTATGCGGGGTGCATAAAACCCCGGGGACAGATTAATCAATTCGGTCTGTTGATGGTTCTTTCTCCACGGATAGAAAGGTGAGATTTTGACGCCCCTTTTACTTTTAGGTGTTTCACACCTCATAATATCAACAAAATTTAGGTTATTTAAGAGGGGGGCTGCTCCCACCCTCTATGTTAGGGCCAACACAGGCTGTGGGGCTGCAACGTCCCAGCAGGCAGGCGGAGATACTTGATTTTAAAAAGTCTTTACTTTACTTTAATCCACTGCTTATACCCGTTTAGGTGTCGCGGGAAGAAAGAGACGTCCCTCTGTCGCCAGTCGGAGAGCTTGGGTCAGGGGGATGCCGTGGGTGGTTAATGTTTCCCCGACTCCATCTATCCGGGTCTTTCTCGGTCACCCTCTACCCTCTAGCCTTGTTGCCATCGAATTTTTGGATGTAGGCACGTTGTGCTGGATGGTGTGTTGGTAATCGTAGATGTCCGAACCATTTGATTCTTTGATGTTGGGTGTAATGCATGCATCATAATTTGTGTCCACCATTTCTCGGATTACACAGTTTCTAATTTTGTCTCGTCTGGTCTTGTTTACTGCTTTTCTAAGGTATCGCATTTCACATGTTGTAATTCTTTGCTCTAATGTCTTGTTCGTGGTCCATGTTTGGCATTGATAAGTGAGTGTTGGGGATTTTTTAAAGTAAAAAGAAAAAAAACCCTTCCTTCTCGGGTTTCGAATTTTTTCCTTCGTGCAACGACGAAGCGCTTAGCCCAGAACAGAGCTAACCCCCACCCACCCGCTCTTTTACAGAATAAAGATAAGCCTGTAGCTACGTTTTTGCAGCCAATCGTCAGCCATTTTGTTGCCCTTTTCGAGTGGTGATTTACCACAAGTGAACTTTAAAAGTAAAAGGTTTTGCTTTTGTTATGTTCAGGAAAGCACTCAGAGCTTGTTTCTCCAACCGGAAAGAGAGCTCTTCTTCTTCTTCTTCTTCTTCTTCTTCTTCTTCTTCTTCTTCTTCTTCTTC
>NW_004798294.1:31570-33366 GCF_000002075.1 Aplysia californica | reverse complement strand
TGTGTATGCGTGTGCGCGTATGTGTGTATGTTTGTTTGTTTGTGTATGTGTATGAGTGAGAGTGAGTGAAAGAGAGACAGAGAGAGCAAGAAAGAGAGATTGAGTGTGTATAAGTGCGCGTGCATGTGTGCGTGTATGTGTGTGTGTGTGTGTGTTTGTATGTGTGTGTGTGTGTGTGTGTGTGTGTGTGTGTGTGTGTGTTTGTGAGTGAGAGGGAGAGAAAGAGAATATGCGTGTGTGTTTGTAAGTGTGTGAGTGTGTGTGTGGGGGGGGTGGAAGGGGGGTGTATATGGTATGTATATACAAGCGCCTAGAGATACATCTATTGTAATGTAGCGGGCGCTATAGAAATAATTGTCTGCATTATTATTATTACTGTTGTTTTATTACTTCTCTAATTTCTGTTATTGCTATTGTTATTGTTATTGTTATTGTCATTGTTGATGCTATGATGGTGATGATGATGATGATGATGATGATGATGATGATGATGATGATGATGATGATGATGATGACGCGAAGATGATGATGATGATGAAGATGATGATGAAGATGATGATGATGATGATGATGATGATGATGATGATGATGATGATGATGATGATGATGACGCGAAGATGATGATGATGAAGATGATTCCTTATTGCTGCTGCTGCTACTTCTGCTGCTGCTGCTGATGATGATGATGATCATCATCATTATCATCATCATTATGACTATTGCTATTATTGTTGCTACGAGTACTGTTATTATCCACACGGGAAACGAGTTTTGATAGCGCTGTGCTCTGAATGTGAGTGGAAAGACAACGCCATAATCGTGCAACAAGAACTCATTGTTACCAGCTAGAATAAACGGGCGACGGCAAACGAGCAGGCAAAGAAAATAACAAAAACAAAAAACAAAAACAAATCAAAACAAAGAACTGTAGGTAATAAAAGCTTGTCGCCATGGTAGATTGGGTTCCTTCACCTACCCCCCCTCCCCCAAAGCACAACACTCGCTTAAGAGTCACGTCGTGGTGGAATCAGGCGCTCGTCAATTTTTGCACATATGTGGTGTTCTGTGGTTTTTCTTTTCATCATAAAGCCTATTCATTTGCCTTCCTTTATGAGAAAAAAAATCTATATATGTTGAATAGAAGTCAAAATATCTGTGATAAAAGAAGGTCATGGTTGCCTGGTTCCAGAGTCAAAATTAACAAGAAAATGGCCACCAAATTTTGGTAACTTTCATAGCCTGAGAGTCCTTCAAAACATTGTTTCTGCCTTTAATCAATGTTTTGCCAGTAAAATCCACCAAATCATTTTTTAATGGACATTAAAGATAACGAGCCAAAAAAAGAAAATTATTTTTAAAAATTGCTAATCCGAAGAAAAAAAATGCCGATTTCTCTGATTTCATTTCATTATTTTGACGAGCGCCTTGTTCCACCACGATGCCTCACAAGAAGAACAGCCAGGTGAACGGTGCCAGAGACAAGCTGCAGGCTCAGTGCTATCGATTGTGTTTTGTCGTATTTTACTGCTGCTTTTGCTGCTCTGCGTGGACTTGTTTGTACAGGTCGAAGATATTCGGAGACGTCTCCGGTGAGCACCCAGCCACTATTCGGAAACGTATTCCCGCACACAGATGCACTGCTTTGGGGGTCAAACTGCGTATTGTTTGCCCACAGATAACACATATAGCCACTAAAACTGTCGCAAATCAATTATTTTCAAGAAAATTTCAAACTTAACTGCAAAATATCAATTATAGATTGAAACAGGGGAGGAAGGCGCCCCTGTAACCCCCCC
>NW_004798294.1:28298-30958 GCF_000002075.1 Aplysia californica | reverse complement strand
ACAGACAAACAGACGAGAGGTGGAGGGGGGGGGGTCAAACGGATACACATTTTGGACAAAAAGATACACAAATACATGGAGACAGAAGGTAAAGGAGCAAGCTTATAAAGCGACGACGCGACTGTCTTATCCATAGACCCCCTGGTCTAATGGTTTCAGGTATCCGCTTCATGATCCGAAAGTTCCGGATTAAACCAGAGCCAAGAATTCTATAGAATTTCCGGAATTAAAGGCTCTCCGATACTGCCTTTGTCCTGTGAAAAATGTCTTGAATAACAAAGGTACGTAGCAAAGAAAAAAACCTTGATCGGCATACCAAAAGGTCGCGGCCTTACACTAGTGGCCACCAAACAGTTGTTTTTTTTCGAACAGAGCTGGACAACTGAGACAACTCTGAATGCCAGCTGGATCACTATTTAATTTGATCTGGTCAGTTCAATGTATACAAAATAAATGAAGAGAATTGATCTTTTGGTTTATCAATATGCAAAATAGACAGAAATGTAGACGCAAACATATTATATTTGCCAAGAAAATAAGATAAATAAATCATCCAAAATAATGTTTTAATTAGATATTCGTAGTTGTATCATACCTAGTGCGCTCGTTTCCATCTTTTTATTATTACTTTGGGTTTTTTGTTTTGTTTTGTTGTTGTTGTTTTTCGAGGGAGGGGGTGTTTTGCTTTTTTCGGGTGTTTGGCTTTTTTGTTCTTTGTTTTGTTTATTTGATTTTTAGTTTGATTTTTTCACATGGCGGCGGGCTAAACGAACTGACTTCGCGGTGCGGGTCCAGCCGTCCAGCCTAATTTTTTTTTTACCGCCGCTCTAAACGTTGTCTGCAGACCATATTGTGTATGTTTTACTTTGTCATAAATGGGGCTGATTTATGAATGTCATGCTCACACTGTGCCGGAACACCATGGGGGGGAACTCCTGCTTTTTCTTTCCTCATCCATACTGTCGTCGTTTTCCTCTACTTCTTTAGTATGTTTGTTACCGGGGTGCGTTATCACTCTCCTGTGAACTGCTATTTCCGGGGTGCCTTGATAGTCGAAGCAGACTGTGTGCTGTTGAGGCTAGAGAGGTGAGCAGAGTAAGCCTAATTTCCCGTTTGGACTTGTCTGTTTACGTCCACCCCTTGGCGCTCATATGATCATAACCTTATGCAGTTGCGAGCACCGTAAAACCTTACTAAAACAACAAACATCGATTATACCAAAGCAAACAAAGTTGTGTTTTTTCCCAGGTCCTAAAATGACAGATCCTGATCTGGCGTCGTTTTGCGGGGAAGAAAGCCCGGAGTTTGTGACGTCATCCCGAGAGAGCCTGGTCGTCTTTAGGAGTACCAGCATGACTTTGGGCAACGGCTCATTCCGATTACGCTATAAAGCCATCCGGGAGCCGTCCAATTCCAGTGGTAAAAATCCATCACCTCATCCATCCACCTATCCATCCATCAATCTATCTGTCAATTTATCTATCTACCCATCTATATGTATCACACTGAAAAAAATGATTATGTGTTTGAAAGTAGATTTTTCAAAATGAATTTATCATAATATAAAGGATTAAAAAGTCATCAAAGTTGAATTTCATTCACAGCATAGCAAAAAGCAGGAATCCTGCAATATAAGCATACATAATAATATGTCCTAATGTATATGAAGTCACATTGTAACATAATGGGAATCAAGGGGGCGGGGGCTACACTTTGAAAGTCCCGATTCGAGTCAAAATTATGGATTTTGTGGTGTAGACATTTATTTTTGGCTTCTTCCGCCTCTCTTTTAATTATTTCATCGCATATTATTTTCCCATACCCATGTTAGGCACCACCATTACCTCATACAGTCGATCTTTTATTTTATTTTTTACAGCCTGTTTACTCGAAAAATGTTTTTTCTATATTATTATTTTTTTTTATAACTCCACATTGTTCATCCAATTTCTTTTCAAACTTGAATACTACTCCGAAAAAAAAGAAAAACTAAAAATATTCTAATTCATTTAGGAAAAATTCAACGAGAATTTTGTCGATCTATTGTCTGTTAACATGCACGCAAAATAACAAACCTATTCCGATTTTTTTTTAAAGTAGATAAGTCAACTAAACCAAATATGACCGCCGTCTCCATGACAACGAAACTTTTTTTCTCAAACTTAATTGCAGATATATAAGACTGCTCACTATGCTTGTTATATGTGTGGAATTTGGTAAAAGTTGATGGACTAATAAGCGAGATAGCCTTCAGGTGTAGCTCCCCCCCCCCCCCCCCCCCCCGATATTTTTACTTGGTCCAAATTCACAAAGTATTTTGATTGGTCTATCTCCGTCGGAGACGTCTCCGGATAGTTGCTGTGGTTTGTACCGGTCGATTCATGACAAACACTGCAAGAACAGAACTTGAACCTATGGTGTGTTTTTTAATTAAATGTGGATTTAATCATGTATTTTTTGTTAATTATCGCGAGGAGAGGACAGAGGTATGATTGGTTAGTTAAAGAGGGTGAGGGGTAGTAGCTTTTTTTGGTTTGAATAAATGGTCATAGCTTTTTGCAGGCCTATTTGATTGGTCACACTTGGGCCGGCGTAATGTGATGGAGAGAGAAAGACGCTTTTAATTTACAGTGCGAGAGAGAGAGAGAGAGAGAGAGAGA
>NW_004798294.1:25698-28198 GCF_000002075.1 Aplysia californica | reverse complement strand
CCCCCCCCCCCCCCCTTTAATGGAAGACATGATTTTCGAAACTACTTCGATCTCCGAAAGAGAAAAGTTCTCCACGGTGTCATGTAAGGAAAATATTTTTAATTTATTCTGTGACCAAGGGTTACGTCGAAATTTACTTTAAACTTTAAAAAATCTACGTCTAATGGTAACTAACGACCAACACTACTTTTCTCTCTGACACTTTTTGCAGACAACAGCTATCTTCTCCGAATCGCCTTCGGCTGCTTCATCGGGACCGTGGCCGTCTTAGTCGTCTGCAGTGGAGTGTTCCGGAAGTACAAACAGTCTAGGCCAAGGCCGTTTTTCCTGTTCGGAAGACACCGAGTGAACGCAACAACAGGCGCGAGGGGGCGTGGCAGGGCCACTGCGTCAACAGCTCAGGCAGGAAATAAATCCTTCAAGAAACGAGTAACAGACTTTTTCCAGGTAAGTGTACACCCCCCGGCTTCTCAATTCCATTTTTTTAAATTTCTAGTGTAAAAAGAAATAAGCGAGAATGTCTTTCTGTGTGACACCCCTTGGGGCAGTGAAGATTAAAAAAAAAAAATAATAATAGGCGGGCATCACGATACTTGTAGATGTTTTACGCCGCCATCGACACTACACAGATCATTTAGAGGCGGGCTGCCTGTCAGAACAAACCAGACTGAGTGATATACATGGTTTTAACGGACAGACTGAGATACTCGATAATTAATATTCTCCTGATACAAAATTGACGTCTTCTAAATCAACAGCGAGGAATCTAACCGCCTAGAAACCGGTGCACTCATCGAGATTCATCAACAGTCTTAACGAATAATGCTCTTAGTCTTAGAAAAAAAAATCCTGCTGATTGTATAACAAAAGGCCTATCAAATTTAACTACCAAAACTGTGATGAAGTTTTAAATCACAATCGACTGTTATAGAACAGGCTATTCAAAAAAATAATGAATCATAATATTATCTTTCTGCTTTATCCACTAGGGCGTACTGCTCAAGCTGAGCCCACAACGAGGACACGGGGAATCGTCAACCTCCGAGACCTCCGAGAATCGATCCACATCCATTGGCAACCCTCTCGCGAGCAGCATCACAGACACCCGCGACCGCAGCAGCAGCAACAACGATGAGATTGCCGACTCAGAAGGCGACACCATCGCCGCCGCTTCCAGCGCCACCTACTCGAGCATAGGAGGCGACCTGCAGGGCCATGAGAACTTTGGCTACCAGTCCATACCCGTGTCCAGCTTCACCTCTGACCCTGAAGCGGTGAAACCTCCGACGTACGAAGACTGTTTGAACAGCGTGAACCCTCTGTACCTTCACCACCGCGGCGCCTACTACAACAGGGCGCTCGATCTGAAGAACGATGACGAGGCTTTGCCACACAATCTGAGCCCCCCACCGCCGTACTCAGAGACAAGCAGCATAGATTTAGGCTCTACCAACAACCCCAACCCTCAACCTCACGCTCACACCACGTACCACGCTCGCACTCAACAACCGATAAGTGTCTCACCCTTAGCGCAGCTGCAAGGACCAACATCACTTCGTAGCACAAATGACGTCATAGAGGAAGTGCACAACCAGACCCTGCAGACCACGACTTCTAGCTGTAACAGTCTGTCCCAGCCCTCACCATTAACCTCCATGACCCCGGTATGTATAACCACACGTCAGAGAGATCACGCAGCCGTATGCCAAGTCCTCAGCGCACCCTCAACTGCAGCATGTGTCCTTGACCCAGGTATTGTGACACAACAAGGGCCAAGGTCACCAGAGTCACTTCTAGAAGACGGAACGCCTCGACGGCTTAATGCCGGAAGCGTTGAGCAAGACATGAGTGGTGTGTCCCGCTTATGTTTAGACGAACCGTCTCTCTCTCCGCCCAGTTACCAAAGCGCAACTGCTGGATCCAACTGTTCTGCACGTAACCTAGAGAGTGCGACACCTGGTATTTCACAACCACCAGGGGACAGTTACCATGCCACACAAGCCATCCCACCCCTCGAACTCATGTTAAGAGCAGGACTTGTTTCGTCCTCAAACGTACGAAGTTCAGAAAATCTTGAGCAAGACTTAAATACACCCGATCAAAATAGGAGGGAAAATGATCTTCTCTATGTCGAAGAACGCAAAACTGAACCACCGCCGCCGGAAGTTTCTGGGCTGTTGAAGGTTGAGGAGAGCGTCACATATACTGATGACGTCAATCCTCCCCTCTCACACGATGCTGTTGGAGAGGCGGAAGCCACAAGTGATGACATTTACAACCCCACAAATCCCCACACAGTTACGTCAAGCGACACAGACGGCGACCTGCACAACTCTGTAACTATAATAGATCCGGGTGAAGAGGATAAAAATGTCACAGAAGAAAAAGATTTTGCTATTTCAGATTGCTAACTTGACGCATCATGGTCGGAGTGGTGATCACAACGTAATCATGTTGGCTGGTTGGTTGGCCTATAACGAAGACCCCCCCCCCCTTTCCC
>NW_004798294.1:0-20773 GCF_000002075.1 Aplysia californica | reverse complement strand
GCCCCGCGCAGCCACACACTTACTTACTTTAACAATAACACACCATTTCCTGGCTATGCATAGACTCATAGTGACAGTCTTCTGTAACAATACGTTACACACTTTGACATAAACAATTTAGTGACCCAGACTCTACTTTTTAAAGATAGAAACTAGAAACTATCTTAACATAGGTAGTCCTACATGAGTACATCTACTATCACACATCTCAAAACTTGAAAAAATGTTTTGAGATACGGTACCCTTAAAGAAAAGCAACATGCATGTAATTTGTAATACTTATATTGATAGCATTACTATTTCTATATAACATACACTGCCACACATAACTCAACCTAAAAAGAAAAAAAATATTTTTTTTATTAAACATCATGAGATCATGCGACACTAATTTCTTTTCATGGCCCATGGATATCCTAAATGAAGTAAATGTTGGCCCTGCAGTTATACATTTTTATTTTTACGTACGATATACAATGTTGAATTTGTGTAACTTTTTGTCTGACTAAACTTACTTCAACTTCAAATCTTAGGTACACTTATGTACATTATCATGTACTATGTACTTGTATTGATCGCCTTTCTGGTTCTTGAATAACCTTGTTGATGAGTGTTTCTTTGCGAAGTTTGTTTCAGAATAAAATATTGTATTCTTTACTTTGTTTGTGTTGACCATTTTAATATTTTTGTTTTTGTTTTGTTGAACCTGCAAACATCTATTCAGTTGAAACAAATTACATTTTGTACTACATTGTATTTAGATCAACTCGGTGCCTGGGTAGGCCTGCCCGACATACTTTGAACCTGTTTTTGTTTTTTTTGGTGAGGGCTTTACGCACTCCCAAAAACTACATAAGGTCATAATATGAGCGCGCAGTACACATTAATTATGCATTTTCATGTTGGTAGGAATTAATTTTGAATTTTTCCCGGGTGGCGGCCTGAGCCTACTCTTATTTATCGATTTTGAACCACCAATGGATCTTTAACGTGCGCAACTTGCACGTGGGACCTCAAAGATTTTTCGCCCTAACCCGAGGCTATGATCTTACCTACCCTAAGACTAGTGGTGTGGCTGAAAGACAGCAGTAAGCCACAGAGTGGCAGTAGAAAGGCTGCAGACAGAGTACGGAGCCCAGAGGAGTTGGCAAAGGTGGTGGGGTGTGGATGGGGGTAGAAAGTGGAGATGAAGCAGACGACAAAATATGGCTAGAAATCAGGAAAGGAGGAGAAAGAAAATTTTAGAGAAGTTTTAGTTTTCGTAAGAGTTTTACGGCACTTGCAACACAACTCATATAACTGCCGCAGGTTACAGGTGTTGGTAGGCTACTACGAGTAGCCTACCAATTACAAACAAGGAGGGGAGATAAGGACAACATTTCATGTTTGATAGGAAAGAAGGGGCAAACTACACGAGAGCAACATGCCAAACGTCCACTCCACTATCAACAGTTTCAGTCATTTAGGAGGTAGACTGCTCTAGTCCTTCCTGTCACTAGTTTATTACGAATTTTACAGCACTTGCAACACAATAAGGTCATATAAGTGCTGAAGATTAGAGGTGTTACAAGAGAGTAACAAACACAAAAAAAGAAGGAGGGGAGATAAGGACGATATATGTATGATAGGAAAGGTATTAGCAAACCACAACAGAGCACCCGCCAATCACCCACCTTCCTGTCACTGTCAGTGCCAAAGTGAGCTGAAAGGGACACAGTATCCAAGCAGGCAAATGTGCATAGATTCTAATCAATTCTAATCTTCCCCTGACAAGAATCGAACTTGTCTCTCGTGTACAGTGGCGAAGAGCCTAACTATACTACATGTACTATACTACATGTACCACAGAAGCAGGGGCGGACTAGCCTATGGGCATTTGGGCAATGCCCCCTGGGCCGGGCCGAAAGGTCAAAGTGGGCCGCTTGATTTTGAAAATTGTCTTCAGATTACTGCAAAGGTAGGTCTGAATGGATAAGTGGTAATGGATACGTCAAACCACAAAAGAAGAAAAGGAGATGAGGAGAAAGAAAGCGAACGAAAGAAAAAGAAACTGTCTGAAAGTTCATCAAAATGCCGAAATATGTTGCCACTGTTTAAAAGCGCTGATGCAAAGGGACCTGTAATCGGTGAAAATGTGGCAAAAGGCACATGCAGCTGGACCTTCAGCAGATGAAACAACTGATTTTTACCAAGTTGACGAAAGTAGTGGATTGGCAGCTGCTGCTGATCTATCAGCAGGTGAAGCTGGACCATCATCAGGTGAAATGAGAACTATTAAACCAACAAGTGAAAGGGAAGCTTTGCCCGTGGCTAGCACAGAACAGACTGCACATACTGAACTTGAATCAACAGGAAGTAAAGATTTGAGGATTGACTACTTTAAGAAACCATGCACAGAAGAAGAAAAGTTGTTTTGGAATCATCATTCATGTCAGAAGAAAGACAATCGAGTGGTGCAAAGATGTTTCATTCATGAAGACAGATGGTGGCAGTCTTACAACAAAGACTCCCATGCACTTCACTGTTCTGTCTGCTTGGTGTTTTCTGCCACTTCAGACACATCCGCGTTTCTTAAGGGAATGAAAGACTGGCGGCATGTACATTCTCGTATGGAACAGCATTAACGTTCGTCTTTGCATCTGCAATGCTCAACAGCATACCTGGTTGATAAAAACAATCAAGTATGTCTCACATGTTGGCGAAGGACTACTGTGATGAAGTCAGAAAGAAACGACAAGTGATGAATCGAGTTGTGGATGTTGTTAAACTCATAAGCAAGAAGGGGCTAAGCTACAGAGGAAGTACGGATGAGGCAGCCTACACTTTGGACAATCCAGAAATTGACCATGGTACTTTCCAGGAAAACGTTACGTTGCTACGCAAATACGATTCATGCACAGCTGATCACCTCTCTCGCGTAGTCCATAACAGCAAGACAAAAAATGAGAAGGCAAACAGTTCGAAAGGCAGAGGCTCATTTGTTTCTTTTTTGTCCAGAACTACTGTGAATTCTATCATCACGGTTATACGGGATAAGATCCGTTACTTCATTTCGGAAGAAATAACAGACATGTTTGTTGCGGAAATTGACACAACGCAGGACATTATAACTCAAAACCAATGCTCCATTGTCGTTCGATATGTGGATAAAACTGGCAACATTCAAGAAAGACTGGTGAGCATTGTGAAGTGCGTAGAAACAACCGGCGAAGCTTTTGTGCATATTGTTTCGGAAGTTATGCAAGGGTTGAATCTTGACCTCAAACAATGCGTTGGGAACGCAACTGACGGTGCAGCAAACATGCATAGAGGTTTCAGTACTCTTCTTTCAAACAAAGCTACAATGCAGATCCATGTTTGGTTCCACGCTCATGTATTGAATCTTGTTGTTTCGGAGGCCACAAGTGTTGTAGTGAACAGTGCATTGCTATACATTGATTAACGACATTGCAGTGTTCTTTTGGGAGTCGTATCAGCGGAAGAACACCTTGAGTAGGCACTCGACAACTATGAAGCATTTGAGAACCATTGGTGAGTCAAGATGGTGGTCAAAAGATGCTGCCTTTATTAAGGAAGGTGTTTGGTTCTTTCAACAATCCACCCAAAGCTCTGTTTGTTGAAGTGATCACCAGCCTCAACGCTAAACTTGTTGCTGACAACACCCAAGCAGTCGTTAAAACTAAAGTACGAGGATACATTGATACAAACTCAAGTTTGAAACAATTCTTACAGCGCAAGTGTATCTGCAAATATTTTCACACGCAACAGCCCTACCTAAGTATCTGCAATTTGATCTTTTGACTATATACAAGATGGTGGCGGAGTTGCTGTCAAACATGTAGGCCCTCAGGACGGACTTCGAAGCTTCTCAAAATGCAGCTGCAAAGTTTGTTCATTGCGTGAATGATGCACTGGGGTAGATCGGGTCAGATTCGTTCATGGAAGAGTCGTTTCCCTTGAAACGGCAAAGACGACGCAGGCGAATGGATGATGAATTCTGTACAGACGAAGCTACATCAACAGCTGACCCAATGAAGAAATATCGTGTTGAAGTTTACACTCGAATTGAAGACATGCTTGTTAACATAATTGAACAAAGATTTAAAGGATCTGCAGCACCTAGATTGGTTGCTGACCTGTCCCTTCTTAATCCAAGAAACTGTGGTGAAGTCCCATCAGAGGCTATGGAAGAGCTGCAAAAGTATTTACTGAGATTTGACGACAGCGTCACCGCTGAAGGGTTGCGAACAGAATTGCAAAGCCTTGGAGAACGATGGAAATCACTGAAGCAGTCAGTTGCAGACCACTGTGAGTCTGTGAGGGGAAAGACAGCGATATTGACTGTGAATAAGAACTGAGCACACAAAGTGTTTCAAGTTCCACTGTTACATGTATCTCATGCAAAGCTTGCCCTCTCTGCTGTTACAAGGTGGTACTCAAGTTGAACCTCTTCACCGATGTTTACAAAGGCATTGGAGTTGCTTACAAGCTACTACTAACCCTGCCTGTGTCGCAGGTTGCATGCGAACGGTCGTTTTCAGCCCTGAAGAGAATCAAAACCCGTCTCCGAAGCACAATGACACTAGAACATCTTGAGGCATTTATGCTGATGTCAGTGGAAAAGGAGATCTTGACCAAACTGGACAATGAAGGCACCATTGATGCTGTGGCCGCCAATAGCAAAGAACTTCGCAGGCATCTACTCTCTTAAGTATGCTCTGGGCTGAGTTCTTGTGCTAATGTTGTTTTGATTTTGTGGTACGACATGTATGTTGTATATTACAAAGTTGCTTACACACACAAATATGCGCGCACACATATGCACACATCCAAACACACACAAATACAACATGGGTGTTTTCGTCGGTTTCTGTGCTCTAAATAGTAACATAATAATAGTATGGAGGCTTAGAAACATGTTGGCTTTGCATGTTTTACTAGGCTTTAGTGGACCGGTACGGATGACAAATGCCCGGGCCGGTTTTAAGACCCAGTCTGCCCCTGAACAGAAGCCAGCACATTGTCAGACCAGACCATCAATGATTTATTTATAGAGGCACCAGCCATCCATGTCCAGGTGCTGTTTTAGCCTCTTTTTCCTGTATTCGGATTAATAATATATTTTTGCCAATTTATTGGTTCCGCTTCTATGTACCCCATATCTTTGGTTCTCAACCTGGAAATCGCCTATAATTCGCTGTAATTGTTTCCCCCCTCTCCCTCTCACCACCCCCCCCCCCCCCCCTCCTCATAGTGTCATCATTTATGTTACCGTCTATTTTTATCGATAACACGTTTATGGATTAAGGGCAGTATTAATGATAATAAGTTTTTAAAAAAAAACATCAATTAAATAATAAATAAATAAATAAATAAATACATACACAAATAATAAATAAATAAATAAATGATGCTAATGATTATCATAATACAAATATTGATAATGAGAAGAAGAAGAAGAAGAAGAAGAAGAAGAAGAAGAAGAAGAAGAAGAAGAAGAAGAAGAAGAAGAAGAAGAAGAAGAAGAAGAAGAAGAAGAAGAAGAAGAAGAAGAAGAAGAAGAAGAAGAAGAAGAAGAAGAAGAAGAAGAAGAAGAAGAGAGAAACAGAGAGAGAGAGAGAGAGAAAGAGAGAGAGAGAGAGAGAGAGAGAGAGAGAGAGAGAGAGAGAGAGAGAGAGAGAGAGAGAGAGAGAGAGAGAGAGAGAGAGAGAGAGAAATCAGAAGTGGAACTTGTCACTTTTATTGTGCTCATCCTTGTAGAACTGATAAGACTTACTAATAGTGGTTGGGCCTATCGGTTCTCCTTCTTTCTTAAAAGTGTACTATGAGCACAGGTAATATAATACAAAGCGCATATTAGTGTGGGGGTGGTGTGGGGTTGCATGGGGTGGAGGCGTGCGGTCTGTTATTTATTACCGGATGCTGTGTTTTTTAAAAACATTTGGGAGTGCTTATTTGGGCCACATATGGCCTAAATAAGGTAAGGGAGGGGGGTTTAGCTTATTTAGGCCACACATGCTTAAACTACCAGGGGACACCCTTTTAAGGCAACTGAGTTCGTTCCACTTTCATAATGGTGCACCTTTCTCATTTAGTACAGTTTTGTCTCAGTGAATATCATAATGAATATTGTAAGAACAAAGCACGATACGCAAAGTTTTGCTCAATCTCAATGGTTTGAATGAGGGCCAGATTTTTCCTTCATGGAGGGGCAAAATCTAGGCTACCATTTTGGCACACTTTGGTCAAGTAAAAAGGTCTCCGAATGGACTTCCGGGTCAAATTTGGGGTATAAAAAGTGTGTACACAACGTGGCTGAGTCAAAGTTACACTATCTTTGCCTGGGTGGCACTCTCTCGTACTGTCTCGTAGTAGTACATCTCTCGTACTGTCTAGTAGTAGTAGCCTACATGTAGATGTAGTAGTAGTAGTAGTAGTAGTAGTAGTAGCAAAGATCGAGAAGAATCTTTGGTAGTAGATTCTATCTAGTAGGCAGTTTAGTGAACGTGCACGCGGCAGGGCGAATCGGCCTCGATAAGCCCCGTAGACCTTTGTGATCGGCCACGAAGCCTTGTGTTTTGATGGGTCTAAACAACTTAGTGTTAATCGCACTGCCACATCCGACAGGCCTTTATCTTTTTAAAAGGAAAAGAAATGGTCATCAAAATGGTTGAATTTGCGTGAAAATCGATTCGGTAGAACTGTAACTATTAAAATTTGCTTCTGAAAACAAGTTACAAGGCCATTTTTATAACTCGATGAGATAAAAACTACTGGCTGTATTATTCTGTATAAATTATGAAACTTCAGGACGTATTATTATTTTCCAACATCTTTTGCCGCCTTAGCTGTAGAGGTTGAAGTTTTCACAACACTAATAGATCTAGTAATAGGGCTTTCCGTAAAAAATGCATAGATCTACAAAAGCCGAACCACCGAATCGACCGGTCAGCGACCCGGGCACCCCGCTCTCCCCTGCACACTGTGATAACATGTTGCTTCGGTATAATTATTCAACTATTAATACGTGCTGCTATGGCAATTGGGATGTACTGACTGACAAAGCGATTCACAGTTTTGTTTTTATTTTACCATATATTTGACTTTAATAGTGCAGGTGATAGCTAGATCTAGATCTAGATTCCCTGTCTAGAATCAGTAGTAGCAGACAAATGTTAGAAGCAGCCAGAGAGCCTACAACTGCTAGATCTAGATCTAACTCATTGCTATGCCTTTGGGCTTTGGAATTGAAATAAAACGAATTGCACAGTTCTAGTTAATTTTAGATTCAGCAACTATCTGTATTTCCAGAATTAATAATAACAAATCTCACCATAACAATCACTTTTACTTTTATTAGAATAATTAGATCAACTTTTTTTTCTAAAATCTGTTTTGCGCAAACTTAAGACTTTCTCTACGTGTAGAGCACAGAATTTACATTGTAAGCCTCTGCTCAGTCTTTTATTTTTAAGTATATACTTAATAAAATACGTATAGATATAGATCTATATACTCATTTTATGTTATTTTCTGGATATTGTTAAAAACGGGGTCTACCTAGCAAAATACTAGGTTTTAGGACAGGTGGACCCCGGGGTCACCGTAGTGAAATACATGTAAGTAGATTTATTTAAAGATTAGTAGACCCCGGGGTCACCGTAGTGAAATAAGTAGGTTTAATTTTAAAAGGATTGGTGGACCCCGGAGTCACCATAGCCGTAGAGGAATAAGAAGGTTTAATTAAGAATTGGTGGACCCCCGGGACACCGTGATTAAACCTACTTATTTTACTACGGTGACCGCATGGTCCACCTATTCTAAAACCTAACTAGTATTAAATTTCGTTAGGTAGACCCTGGGGTCCACCTTAAACCTAAACCTTCCTATTTCACTACGTTGACTCCTGGGTCCACCAATCCTTAAAATTAAACCTAGATCTACATGTACTTATTTCACTACGTTGACCCCAGGGTCCACCAAACCTTAATTAAACCTAGATCTACTTATAATTTCACTACGTTGACCCAGGGGTCCACCAATCCTTATTAATTTAAACCTAGATCTACTTATAATTTCACTACGTTGACCACGGGCTCCGCCAGTCTTACTATAAAATAAACTGAGATCTACTTATTTCACTATGTTGACCCCGGGGTCCACCGATCCTTAGTCAAACCTAGATCTACTTATTTCACTACGCTGATTCCAGGGTTCACATCCTAAAACAGCATTTTGTTAGGTAGACCCCGCGGTCCACCTATCCTTTTGGGGCTAGATAGACCCCGTGGTCCGCCTATCCACTTCCTTGATAATAACTGGAAAACATGCCAGTTGTCATGAATAGTGAAGAAAAATGTGGAAAAAAAAGATAACGAGGTAGACGATAATTTGTCAAAAAAATTGCAAGTGCAAGTGAAAATCATAAGATAATTTTGTTATTTTCTGGTGATCTTTTCACGGTTTATAAAATGTTCCAGTGGGCTTACTACTAGATCTATGTCTCTGAAGAATATTTTGCTTGATTTTATTAGCTTTTTTCATGTACTTGAAAGCATAGAATAAAATAGTTTCACACAAATGTATGCACAATACCTTAAAAAAGAAAGATAAGGTCATTGTTGTTGTTGTTTTTTTAACGGAATCCGTTTTACGTTGAAAAAAGCGCTAAAAACAAGTTAAAATTTTTTAAAGAATGCCCATAATATTAGGAATCCGAAATTACTACCTTGATCTAGTTTGCTGACTCTTTAATAACCATGAGCTGTTAAGAAAAAAAGAGAATGATATAGGATTTGTCTAAATATGACCATTAGTAAGATATTGCCCATTTTGTCCAATTATCCTTGCAGGTTTTAATCACCCTGTACTGCACCTCAATAAGCACAAAAAGAATATTTCTGTGACTTTGTATAAAGGTGTTTTGTAGTTGAGTTCTATGTAAAATCATCAACAAAATAATGTACATTTGGACCGTACAACTGAGATAGACACTCATGCACACAATAACATTCACACATTACACATACAAACACACTACTACATTTACTCTCTCTCTCTCTCTCACCACAACCACACACAAAACAAACACATACACACACACACACACACAACTCTTACACTTGGTCCACTTATTTAGAATCATCCTCTATTTTGAAATAATCCCCCGCACTAAATAAAAAGATCAGTAGAATCTCGACCTTCCGAATCCATGGTTAGTTCAAGAAATTAAATCTAGAATCTAGATATATCTGAATTAACTTTTCTTTTTGTTTTTGTAAATAGTACCGGAACCGGGTTGGCTACTTCAATTTTCTGTGCATTTTAAAAACTTTTGTACATTGGTTTATATTGGGAAAAGCTGTCACAGTAACTTACTAAAATCACTGAAACTTCGTGATCTTTTGTTCTTTTATTCACTGAAGGAGAAATAAAACAGATTTGTTCCTACTAGTACAGGGGTATGGGGTTGAATGTGCCATGTAGATCAAAAGGGTTTGGACAGTAGAGAGGTGGAAAAGACTTGAAAGTAGAGAGAACATCACAAAACGTAGTGACATTGAGAAAAAAAAAGCAATGAATACAGTAATTAAATTACACACATTTTTTTTTATTGATCTCAGTCACAAACATATTTTGCCATAATCATGATGACATCTAAACCAATAAAGATATAGATCTCTCCGCCCCCCCCCCCCCCCCTAAAAAAACAACAACACACACACACACACAAAGACTCTCTCTGTCTCTTTTTGTCTCCTGACTCACTCAACTTTCTCCAAACAAACACACACACACACACACACTGACACTTTTGCACTCTCTCTTCCTCTCTCTCTCTCTCTCAAAAGGATACCACTAACATTAACAACCAGATCCAAATACATGTACATTCATAAATTAAGTAAGCCAACAGTGAAAACAACCAGCACCATTTATCTTGACCGACAGATTCCAAATGAACTGGATGCTGATATGCTGATGATAACAAGTGATGATAATGACGAGCTGTCAGGTATGATTTGGCATGGGTTTGTCTCCACGTTCAACATTGTAGGGTTATTTAAGAAGCAGGATCTCAAATGGAGGTACGTTAATCTCTGAAAGTATTGAGCCAAGAGAGTGTGGAGCCGTGAAAACTCATAACAATGTGTTGAAACAAGGCATCAACTTTTGAGCAGAGATGGTCAACATGGTTATGGCCTTCATCAGATTTAGAGTTTTAAAAAAACTTTTACCATAACAGCATTCCCTCAGATATAAAATACGAAGGCCTACCATAATAATACATACATGTATGTGTATCTAGAAATGTTGACCTTATTTGGGTTATGTATGAAACCGAAATAGGTAGCCTACTCTCTATCAGCGAATGACGTAGATCTAAATGATACCAACAGTTCTCAAAGTTCCAAAGAAGAAATCATTGCTTTTAGAATTGAGAAAAAATCAGAAAATTGGGAAGTTTTCATAGATCTAGATGATTTATTAAAAACTAAGATTCATACATCAACATGTAGCCTATAACTTACGCCTCCTAACAACACATTGACAGGGTGGACAAACATATTATTTCAGGGGGCAAACATGCACCTCGGCTGAGAGTAATGTTTCAATTTTTTCTTCACCAGACCAACATGCTAGTGGAGATCCTGACACCAGGTGGAACTCGGATTCAACGAGGTCGCCGGGCCTGACCTAAAGTCTCGTTGAATCCAAGTGTTCGTTATAGCAAACACGAGGGTTTTGTGTAGATCATTACAGGAACTGAGCAAGTAATGTTTAAAGAGAAGTCACAAGTAGTGCCTGAAATGCCTGCTTATTATGAGCTGTGTAAAAGAAAGACCGATTCGTTCAAATGCACACGCCTGTGACATCTCGTTTGTTTAACAAAAAGTTGTGTTGCTGTGTAGAGTCTAGCATACGGCAACTTGGGATTCCAGCGCACAATTCATTACGTAGATCTACGTCAAGACTAGCTTATCATTGCAATAATGATCAGTTACCGAGGGGGAAAGAAAGATTGTAACGCTTTTGTATCTGCGACGTTCAACGCCCGAACTGCTCGTGCCCCCTCCCCGACATGCACACACAGCCACACGTGTGCAGGCCGCCCATCCGACCCCGACACGGTTAAGTGAATAATGGTTCACAAAGCAGGTGCAATGGATGGTTTCCGAGAATAGATAGAGTTCGTTGTGGGAGAAAAATGAGCGAAGCCACGTCTGCAGGGGCTGTTCATCCTGGAAGCGACCTAGTTGAACCCGAGCTTGCTGATTTAAGTGCTCGTTGAATCTGGGTTATTTTTATTGATTTTAAAGAAGAAAAAAAACCGGGGAATCCATCTCATCTCGTTGAATCCGAGCTTGTTAAACCCGAGTTCCACTGTAGTTTCCTGAATGTCTACTGACCATAGAAGAAATTACAAAGCACATCATCACACAGAAATTATGAAATAAAAGAGGTGAATTTTCACAAAAAGAACAACAAAAAAAGGATTGTCTATGCTGCCTGTTTGTCATGCTTGGGGGTGGACGAATAATAGCAAACTTCTCAGAGGAATAGAGAGAAGAGTAACACTAAGTTACGCTGCTGGTGTAGATGTGGTGAAGTCTGTGTTGGTTTTGATGAATTTCAAATCTGCCAAGTAGGCCAAACAAATATACGACATTATATCTACAACCCTAGTAGTAGCTGAAGTAAACTGACATGACCATTTGGGGTTGGATGATTTTGGAATTACATTTTTTTACAAAAAGAAAAAAGAATTCATGATCTTTAACCTAAATTGCTTCAAATAAATGGATAAGACAGAAGAAGGAAACTAATTTGTAGCAGCTAACGAAAAGGAGATGCACACAAATGAATGCCAGTAAAACAGCTCAAAGTGTTTGTTCATATTGAGCAAGTGATTTAGTACAGCAATCAGTAGGCCTACAAAAACAAGGAGGAGCCTATACACATGCCCATTACATTAAAATACAGAAACAGTGGAGCTTTCAGCTTTCTGTACGAGCGGTAACCAGTCGATCAGTCCAGCACATATTATATAACTCGAACACGTCAGAGATTTGCCAGTGTTTTTAACATCCATAAATTGGATAAACTCATAAAATGAAATATTAGTAGAGAGATACTGAAAAGCATTAAGGGTAGTGGCTGTTTCAGCACACAGCTGTTTGGGTAATGCCATGTCTCTTTTTTACCTTATCTTCTTGATGCATGTGTGTTGTTTATCATCAGGAGCACAGGATGACTTTGATTCGAGACACTTTCAGGAAAAATTTGATCAGATGTTTCAAGACAAGCTGTTCAACAAATCCGTATGGCTGTTTGAGAAAGCAGTGCTGCCAATTCAATATAAAGAAAATAAAGCGAATGAGTTGGGGAATGGCATAGTACAGGCTATCTACACTTCAATTTTTGAGAGTCCGTGTTATCTGTGCTCATCATTCACTGTTTCTAAAATAGGACAGAGGCAAAACCCACCAGTTAAGCCACAAGTAAGGCACCTGTAGTAATGATCCTTACAGGTCAGAATTACAACAGGCTTTATGAACACCACCAGAGTGAGGTGCACAGTTCCACACCTCCTTCTGCTTTTATTGGTCCACAGCATATTTTTCAACATTAAGTTTACAATATACATGACTGGCTAAATGATTTCCATTAGCTCACAGTTCAGTAGAAATATTAGGCTGGGTTTCAGTTAAATTGAAGCCTATGTCTTTCCGTCCAACTTGATACTAGGAAAATTCAAAGTATGGATGTCTGACGATCGGAGAGTGGCGTGTGGGATGACGCCCATTGGAGTGCTCAGATTATCAACGTGAATGTGATGAAAGTCCACATCTGCCGCCCCGAACCTGCAGCTGACTTTCGTCTTCTCCTGCATGCTGACCTCCATAGGTGTGCCGCTGATGAACCCAAGCATTCGCAGAAAGCGTTCCCTGAGGAATGTACGTTGTTCTTGCGCAATCCGACTGTCACTTCCGTCACTGGCCATTCTGTGATTAGAAAGTATGCAGTATTGTTACTAACATATCTATGATATTATACAGCTGTAATGTTCACTTTCTGAAGCCCCAAGTCCCATTCATTAAGTATTTTTACCCTTTTTGACAGTTAATAACCTTAGCTAAAACAGACAAATCTTATGTTTGGTCCGAAGGGAGTATTTATGTTATACCAGAGAGCTTAGAATTACCGAGAGGGGAAAGCGATGCGGGATGCGCGTATCGGGCTCTGTGCATAGCAACGCCCAAGTAAGACGGTAAACACGAATCATTCTGTTCAACAATGGCAGCGAAAAACACGCATTGTAAGTGGTGCTCTGCGATAAACTGTACAAATTCTAAGAATATACGGCCCGACCTTTCATTTTTTTAGATTTCCAGCCGATCCTGCAAGGTAAGAATTATACTGTGCTTTCAATTCTTTATTTGAACTATTGTTTATTTAGATTTAAACTCAATTTGTTTTTACTAGATCTAAAATCTAGTAATAAAGAGGGCCCACTATCACTCGGCCACGAAATAATCAGACCTGTCACTCTATGAAACCTCAAAATCAGGATCTCAGGGAGAAAAAATCGGGATTTGGTGGAAAAAATCGGGATCAACAGCAAATCACCAAGGTGACTGCCAAAGCTGACTTTAAATTTTTCCAGGGGTGTCCATAAATTACTCTGCCTATATGCCCTCTGGGTGTTTTTGTTTGTTTGCGTGCGCGCGCGTGTGTGTGTGTGTGCGCGCGCGCGTGCGAGTTATCATTATTTTTGGTAAATCCTGAAGCATCACGTCAAGCACTCCTAGTCCAAGTGTCTATACCCCCCCTCACCCCAACCAATAAGTCCCGAAATACATGAACTTAAGTTGACCCCGTCAACGGACGGTCCCCGACACGCAGAACTCACACGGCGATGTCATGTCACATGACGCGAATGTGCGATTGAAACAATTCTATTAACGGGTCCGACTAACTGCGCGTTCACACAAAACTCTCAGATGAGCGACAGTCGTTCTACTTCGAGTACTCTAGGTTGTACCAACAAATCTCTTATCCCCCATAATGCATTCAGACTAAAGCAACGACAACGGCCGAATGTCAGTCTTGTCAGCACAGTCACATGTAGTTGTGTAAGGGATAGAAAGACTGTCGCTCGTCCCGAGTGTTTGATGTGAACGCGCAGTTACCAGACCTCGGACAAGGCTTGTTTTGAAAGTAACAGAGGAACTACGAATAGTAACGATTATTTGTACGTCCCAAATTGTAACAGTTAACAGGCTATCATCGGAGAATTCTGAGTGCGGGCAAAGACAAAGATAGTAAATAACGATCACACACAACTTGGGGCGAGTCAACTACTAAATGCGGCATCGATTTCGGGAAATAGTGCTCCGAGTTCCTACTGACAAAAAGTTCAACGGGTGCTTCCCGCGATAAAGGAGAAGGCAGAGTAAGTTTTTAGAAAAACAGAGCACAACAGCAGACTGGGACAAAAAATCGGGATACACGCGATCGAAATCGGGAAAATCAGGATGCTTCAGATTTGGGGCAAAAAAATAGGGATATCCCGACTAAATCGGGATGAGTGGCAGGTCTGAATAATTAAGAGCCTAACCGAGCCATAGGCATAATAAACTGACCAAACCAAAAATAATTCATATCAGTCTTTTTGCTGTTTGTTTACAGATTTTTACAGAATTATAATTATAATATGGTGCTTGTCACATTGAAAATGGATGTATTATGATCTTTGACATAATAATTCATAGCCATTGTATTTTTATTTGTTTATTGGGCATTTTGCATTTACAATTGTTATACAGTGGAGTCCACTTATAACAAGTCCTGAAACAACGAGAAGTCTGTTATAAAGACACTATTCTAAAACCCCGTTTTTTCTCCTTCTTTATCTTTGTAAATAAAATACTGCTATTGCGCAATCGGACAGTCACGCGAGTCGCTTATAACGGAATATTGCTTCTCTGCTATGCACTGCGCACAGACCAATTAAACATGTTATAAAACCTTGCCAGTTGAGAAAGTTGTTGGTGATCCAGCGAAACAAAGAATAGGAGAGCCCAGGTGAACCAACAATGAAGGCTGGAGCGAAAGAGTGGGGAGTGTGTGGCAAGCGCAGACAAGCAGAAGGCATCGCGTGATAGGCCAGCCCAGTCTAGATTATCTACCTAGACGGTCTGAGAGACGGTAGTTAAGAACGTATAGTTATCTACGCATACTGTGCTTCTCACTTCTCTGGTGCGGGAGGGAGAGGTCACAACGCTGTGATAGATGGATGAAGTGAATGTGTGACGTGCGCAAGCAGACGCAACGAACCACAGGGTGTGGTGGGGTGGGGGACAACACAGCGGGCGAGTTAGCCTAGAGCCAGAGCCCCTTCTTTCTAATCGCCAAGGCCGATTTGTCAACACTGCTAGTCCTAGAGAAAGAAATCAAATTTGATTTTTGATCAAGTAAGACCTAGAGATCATGCTGAACAAATCATCACCAGGGGAAATACAAAAAGGAATAAACAGAACGCCAAACTCATAGATTAGGCCTACTTTACTATTTCCCTTGAATTTATTACTGGATCCCTTGTAACGAGAATCCTGCTATAACGGACATTTCGCACCGGTCCTCTCCCTCTCGTTATAACAGGATTCCACTGTATTGATACCTCATTCAGATGTAAACAATGGGTGGTGAACACCTGGAGACAGGACCAAGAGGGTAAACCAGCAGCTCATCTGAGCAAGAACAATTATTTGTGCTCTGAACATTTCGAAAGTTGTTTCTTTAGTAAAACAGCGACAAAACGACCAGGCCTGGTAAGGGGTGCCATTCCTACAGTTTTCAACGTTCCAAATCCTCCTCCTAAAATCACACCATCTCGGCCAGGTCCTAAACCACGACCACTGCCTGAAACCCAAGAACAATCACAGCCATCCTCACCACCCAACACCTATGACTTCAACACCGACGTTCCTTGCTCTTCCACTAGTCATACACAGGAACAAAGAGAATGCACGCTAAAAAGAAAACTTAAAGCAGAAAGAACGAAAACGTGGCGAATGAGGAAAAGGTTAAAGTTATCCAACGAAGCTAAACAAAACGCTATCACTGCTACCACCACCTCATCAACTGATGGCACTTTTGAAAGTTTGAAGGAACTTTTAAGTCATTATTTGCCCGAGAGAGCATTGAAATTTGTTATTACTCAAATCCGAGTTTCCAACATTGGAAGCAAGGCTCGAAGATGGACATTTCAGGAGAAAAGCTTTGCTCTGTCGCTGTATCATGCCAGCAAAAAAGCATATAGTTTACTTCAAAAAATTTTCCATCTACCAACTTAGCCATGCACAACGTTAACATTCGCCCAGGGATCTGTGAAAACATCATGCGTTTGTCCGGGATTAAGGTGATGCAGATGAGCCCTCAATAAAAATGTGTGCCATTGTGTTTGATGAAATGTCACTGAAACACGGAATCAAATACGACCCAACCAACGACGAAGTTGAAGGTTTTGAGGACTTCGGTGCAACTGGTCGTTCCAAACTTCATGCTGACCATGCTCTTGTATTCATGGTGCGAGGTTTGTCCACAAATTGGAAACAACCAATCTCGTACGAGCTGTCCCGTGGTCCAACAAAATCAGCAATCCTCCAGTCACTCCTACTAAACGTCATTCACAACATCAAACAAATAGGCCTCACTCCAAAAATAGTCATTTGTGATCAAGGGACAAACAATAGGTCAATGATGAAAAAGTTACGGGTTACAACAGCTCAGCCTTTCTTCCATTTAGAAGGTCTCAAAATTTTTGCCATGTTCGACCCCCTACATCTGATAAAGAACATTCGCAATAACTTAAAGAAGAACGGGTTTCTTTTCAATGATCGGATCGTCTCTAGGCAGTTCATTGAAAAATTCTACGACATGGACTCTGCCCTCCCAATACGCATGGCACCCAAACTTACCAAGCGGCATATCTCCATGCCAGCATTTGCACATCTGCGTGTGAGTCTGGCAGTGCAGGTTCTCAGCCACACTGTCGCAGCAGGGATTTCAACAATGGTGTCTTTTAGGGCGTTGCCATCTGACGCAATACCAACGGCAGAGTTTGTTGAGAGATTTGATCAATTGTTCAACTGCTTCAACAGTAGATGCCTCAACAGTAAAAGCACCATGGGCCACATTGTCTGCAAAAACAAAACAAAAACCCTACCCTGCCTTGAAGGATGGAAACTCTCCATAGAGAGTTTGATACAGCTTTGGCAACACCTGAAAGAGGACTGTGGTTTCAAATTCCTCATGACAAGCCGCCTGAATCAAGACAGTCTTGAGAATATGTTTTCGGTGATATGTGGCAAAGGTGGACACAGGGTCAACCCAGATCCAATGGAATTCCGTTTGGCATTTCGGCAGACAATAGCTGATGCTGTGCTTGTCACCGGAGACACTAAAAACTGTAAGGATGATCTAGATACCTTTCTCTTTAGTTTTGAAAATCTCGTATCGGAAGGGGTCTGTAACTCTATCAGAAGTCGGCTACAGATGGATGCTCAAAAACCAATCAGGAAAATCCTGACAGCCAAAGTACCTCAAGCACTAGGGATTTCAACAGAGGAGGACAACATTCTGGCATACATTGGTGGCTATGTTTCTTCTAAATTGTATCAAAGTGTATGTCCCTTCTGCTAGAAGATGCTGACACAAGAGAAAATGCCGGACAATGCTGCACACACGTTTCTGTGTGAAAAGAATCACGACAAGACCCAAACTACAGGCCTACACGCACCCCATGATGCCTGCAGGGAGGAGGACAAGACTATGGACCATGTGTTCCTGAGATGTCCCGCCAGCTATCGTGCCAGAACCCGTCTGCTGGGACATTTCAGTAACCTACTTTCAGCACATTTTAAGGACCCCCGGGCAAGTGTTGCGTTCCTGCGTGCTGTCGGCATCGCTGACCGCTTATGAAGCCACAGTGCCAGAAGAGAGACAGAGAGAGAGAGACGTGCCCGGTTACCGTATATGTGACATTGAGACTACACGCCCGGTTACCGTGTACGTAGATATTGAGGCTACGCGCCCTGTTGCCGGTTACCGTGTACGTAGATCACTGAGGCTACGTGCCCGGTTACTGTATATGTGACATTGAGACTACACGGTGAAAAAGGAAAAAGGTCATGGTCATGAAGGGAGCGAAGCAGTTACAGTGCATGTACCTAGCTCAAGCTCCATTCCGCACCCCCCCCCCCCCCCCCCCCCGAAAAATAAAAAAAGATTTTCAGTTTTGACTCCCCTTTTCGGTTTTGCTTTTGTCCGGTCTATGGAGAACTTTTGTGTAAGGGAACTAGAAAAAAAGGCGAGAAAGAGAAATAGATAATGTAAACGTTAGCAAGAACAAGGGCCCCCCCCCCCCCCCCCCCCCACTCCCACGAAACTAAATTCCCGGTTACCGTGTTCGTAGATAATGAGAGGCACCCAGTTGCCAGTTACCGTGTACCAGGGCTGCCTACCTCAAAGTTCCCATTTCAGGTAGATTCAGGGTTAATTTGAGGTAGTTTGGCCCAAAATCAGTAGTACAAAGACAAAGAAGGAAAAAAAAAGGTGATCGTTGCCCCAATGAATGCGCTTGCTTTCCGTGAGATTGGGTAATTATATTTTGAAAACTTGTTTTTGCATGCACGTGTGTGTGTGTGTGTGTGTGTGTGTGTGTGTGTGTTTGTGTGCGCGCATGTTCTCGCGTGTGTTCACTGTTTATATATGTGGGGAGGGGAAGGGGGTGTTTGGGTGCGCACAAGTTATGATGAACAGTGTGTATGTAATGAGGCGAGGTTGTTTTTCTTTTTGAGCATTTATGGACTATCGTTCAAGGCACCTGTCATTCAGTACATGTATTGAATCTGGAATTGAAATCAGGGTGACTGCCAAACTGACTTCAGAACTGCTAGCCCATACCTATATAAACTATATTAAAACATATTTCCCGACACTAGCATAGGACACTGAAAAGTCCTTTGTGACTTAGGTATGACAGACAATTAATTTTAACTAGTTTTACCCTAAAAATACAAAATGAATCCTGATCTGGGCCTGAGGAGAGGCAAGAAGAACATCAACTGCCAAAACCATGTTTGGTTTCACCAATCAAGGATTTTAAAAAGCAATCAAGACAAAACTTATTTATAAAACCTTTATAGTTAGGCTTACGGTAGAGCTAAAAGTGAAAATAAAAGAGAGCGTGTAAAGAGAGCCGGAGCTGGAAGGACTGTGAGAGCATGGGATGTAGTGATGCTGAAAACATGGCAATCAGTCAATCAGTGAATTACTGCATCATGGACTAAGTATTGATTTTTTTTCAAAATGCTAAATCACAGTACCAGTTTTTAATCAGCAACAAGCCACCATGATGCATAGAGGCATCCAAGATAGAGCTTTCCGAGGGTTGAAAATGGCATTTCCTCATTGCCACTATTCAATTTGTCATCACTGACAAATCCGACAACACCCACCTTGAAGATACGATCATCAAGCCTGTGCTCTAATATTCCCTCATTTACGCACTTGATTGTCGAATGTCAAAACCACTTCCACTTATCGTTTTTATTTTAACATCAGTTTCTTGCACCCTGGCCTTATCCAGCCGCCATAGACTTTATTGTGTCAAACAACTCCCCTCAATTCCGAAGCCCTGCAACGCTCCTACTTTGAATAAACTTTGATTACCCCAGCAACCGTCAGCCGGTCACTATGCGAACTCGCACAGGTTCACTGACCGGTCACGATACGGGCCCGACAATCTAGAAATCGGAGGATGCTTGTTTTCTTTTTCCTCCTTTTTTGTCATTATAGTGACATAAGTGAGAATATCGATTTAATTAGTATGGCTACACTGTGTTTTTTATGCACAAACTGCATGTTATCAATTTATATTAACCGTAAATCTAACGTTAACACACTATCCTTGGACAATTCTGAGCTGTAACGAAAGCGAAAGTAGATTTAGATTTTCCCGACGGAGTCTCTGTATTACAGCTACATTTCCGCCTGCCGCCATAGCCGTTAATTCACGTGAAACATACTCTCAGACTTGGGAAAGTTGAACGTAATATCACAAACGCGACCATTTGGTTTCGAGGACTGTGCATTTTCTCGGGTCTCAGCGATTTTTTTTTTCAGATTCCAGCAGTCCCCCTGCGTAGAATCCTCATTTGGTACTGACCAATTCTCTAGACCAAGATCTATTTTAGAATGTTTTGCTTCGATATCAATTCTCTTTCTACATTCACAATTCTGTTTTCTAAATATTAATTAAATGCACAGATTTTCTAGCCGCAGCAAAAACCCGAAGATAGACAGAAAGAAAGAATGAATGAAAGGAAGGAGAAAGATTATCCAACGTGAGTAGACAGATTTTAGCCGATATGTGCACGTGAAAAATTATTGCAGACCGAACGGCACAGATAGACAATGGTCGAGAGTACGAAATGCGCAATCTGGCAGTTTCTAAAACAACTTATTGCCAGGAGTGGCCGTGGCGTAAATATCTGACAAGTTACGGAGGCAAGAGCTCATCTCTCTCTCTCTCTCTAAACGCATGATGATGATGCGGCAATAATTGTATGACTTCAGACGCAAACACAGTGCCCATGCGGCTATCAGAACTTCCGACAACCAGAGGTAGATTAAGCTACATATTTGCCACACTGTTTCAGGAAAGGCAACTCGGCATAGATCAAGATGTAGCTAGATCTCGTTT